>NW_025721520.1:2627500-2810000 GCF_922984935.1 Meles meles
GCAGACAGCCTGGAAACCATGATCAGAAACAATACTTGTTTGATTATTGTTTGTTGCTGTGCATCCGTGATAGGCACTCTTGGTGGAGATGCCTCGATGGGGGAAAAAGAATCCTGGGGTTCTACAACCATCAGCATAAAGCCTGAGTTAGAGGCCACAGACAGGACGGTGCAGACATTAGCTGCCTAACCTGCAATCACGTAGTCCCAACCCTAGAAACCTGTTGGGACTACCTTCCTCAGGACACGTTGCTTAGGACCAGGAGAACAGACCCTCCATTGGGTACTAGAAGAAAGCCCTGCCTACATCCTCTCTCTTGAACACAGCATTCAGAAGGCCTTAGTAAAGTTGAGTGGGTTGAAAGTCTCCTTTCACAGGCATACCAGAGCCGAACACCCTAAATCTCACCATATGTGGTCCCAAAAACAAACACTCTGAACGGCAGGCAACGAGTGCCTCTGCAGAGAACTGGCCCAGAAGAGAGTGGACAGCCACAACCTAACCAAGTGAGCATGCTACATATACCGGAGACTCCATCAAGGGTCAACCAGTGGCAGTCCATGACATCTTCATACTAAATAAATTAATCTCAGTGTAGAAAACAGAAGTCGCTTTTTGAATACAGAGAAGAATCCAGAGACCTGAACTTATGCAACGATGAAAGAATCAATTGATGCCCAGGCAAAAAAAGAGGAACTGGTCATGGCCAAGAAATCGAAGTGAAACCTGGACATGTCCCATGCCAGGTGGAGGATTTAAGCAGCAGCCAGGATACTCACTCTGGATCAGAAAAACCTAGAAGGAATCAGGGAGTCTCAGACCACAGGGATAAAGGTGATTAAAAAAATAAATTAAATAAAATGATGAGGCCCTTATGAAAAGATTTGTTAGCAGGCTGGATTCAAAGATCAGGAAGCTGGCAGAACCAGAGGATCCAACGAGGTACCTGGAATCCACGTACTGGGAAAAAAAAGAAGTGAAGCAAATTAGAAAAGGAAGAATGATGGAACATGACCATGAACTTCGGGAAATCCGTGACTGCAATGAATGTCTATGGGTGCTTATTGTTGGAGACCTAGAAGAGCAGAGTCTGTATAGTCAGGGTTGTTGTCCTCGTCACCCTCGCCTCTTTGACATCAGGAGCGGCGTCCTCATCATCGTTGCCTCTATGTAAGAAATCGCCCCAACCGATCTGTTTCATTTTCTATGCTTGGCATGAAATAAAGCTTTGCTTGATTTTCGCTTTGTGTTAGTCTTCTTCCTTTGATCACGGACCCTAACAATGGGGCCTCGCCCGGGAACAAACAATGAGAACTGAGCCAGCATCTGAATTTATGTGAAAAGCCTCTGGAGGTGTTAGGATCTTGTTCGTCTGTCTGGTTGGAGCTCCAGGGTATGGCCCACCGGGGACAAGCTGGATGCAGCTATGCTCCCCAGAGCTGGATTGGATGCGGAGATGCCCCATTCATCTGTTGGTAAATCAACATGGGATTCGAGTCCCACTTGGCGGACAGAGAGATTCGAGGCCCCCTAGATGGTCAGGGGGTTCGAGTCCCCCTAGGCAGTCAGGGGGTGTGCGTCCTCCTAGGCGGTCATCGGGTGTTCGAGTCCCCCACAGTAGTCTTTGGGGGCTCGAGTCCCCCTAGGCAGTCAGAGGGTTTGAAACCCCTAGAAAATCCCCACCTGTGGCTGGAACGCTGGGCCTGCAGTAGTCTTTGTCTTGTCTTTTTGTAGTCTGCTGTGTTTCTTGTGTTTGGGGGAATGGGACAGGCAGAGAGTAAGGGGACTCTGATTTTCATCTCTCTGTTCCTCATAATAGATGTGAGGCTTCTTCCTTACTCATTTCCTGTGTTAAGGGTTATAACTGGAGCCACTGGGTTTAGTCTAATTTGGCACAAATACTTTAAGGAATATTCCCAAGCAGCATATGGCAGCTGAAGATGAATAACTAGTTTACGAGCCAGTCTCAAAACCAGAGGAGACAAAGGCAGGGAGACGTCTCCAAATCCTACAGGTCGAGTTTCCCAAGGTCTGGGCAGAAGGGAAGTCACCTGGTTTGGCCAGGGGACAACCTACAGTGGTGGTACAATTAAGGCGATGGCTACGGCTGTTCACATTCGGAAGCGCCCCCTTCTCCAGGAAGCAAATGAAGGATCAGAAAGCATATTAACCACCTCTGAGAAGACGCGATCCTAGTTCCTGCAAATCTCCATGGAATATACCATTGCTGCCTGTCAAAAAGGCAGAGACTGGGGAGTACTGACCCGTTGAGGACGTGTGGGAAGTTAATAAATATGTTGAAGATATCCACCCGAAGGTGCCTAACCCGTATACCCTACTCTCCCTCCTGGGCCCCAAAAGAACTGTGTATACCATCTTAGATCTCAAGGATGCATTTTTCTGCATACCGTTAGCAAGGGAATCTCAACCCCTTTTTGCTTTTGAGTGGTCCGACCCACAGGAAGGATTCCAAGGCCTGCTCACCTGTACAAGAATTCCCCAAGGATTCAGTCATTCACCCACCATTATTTTTTGACGAGGCCCTACACAAGGATTTGCATGAGTACAGAACTTCCAACCCCGTAGTCACTCTGCTACAGTATGTTGATGACTTGCTAGTACCTGCTGAGGACTATGAGTCATGTTGGCGTTGGATGAGACCTCTCTTACAGACTCTGCAGGAAAAGGGTATCCAGTGCCAGCAAAGAAAGCACTGGTTTGTCAGAGCCATACCACATATATAAGCTTTGATCTCCAGGAGGGAGTGCGTTCACTGAGTCCAGGAAACAGGTGGTCACCCGATACCCCCGCCCCACCACGTCCCAACAAATAAGGGAGTTTCTTGGATGGTGGTTTCCTGTAGGCTGTGGATACTGTGGTTTGCCGAGATTGCCCAACCTCCCTACGAACTGGCAAAAGGGGGGGGGCTCATTATTACAGAGTGGACAGCTGAGGCAGAAGGAGCATTTCAGGAATTACAAACAGCTGTACTTAGTGCATTGGCCATCCCAGATGTTACCAAGCCCTTCTACTCGTATGTGGATAAAAAATGCAGAGGTATCCAAAGGAGTTTTGACTCAGAATCTGGGGCCTTGGCAAAGGCCTGTAGCCTATCTTAGCAAGAAACTAGATCCAGTAGTGGCTGGATTCCCCTCTTGCCTCTGCATAATTGCTGCCATGGCCTTCCTGGTCAAGGCTGCGAGTAAATTGAATTTGGGTCAAAATCTCATCTTGACCACCACGCAGGCTATTGAGGGCCTTCTCCGGACTCCACCAGACTGATGGATGACAAACGCCTGAGTGATGGGGAATCAAGCCCTCCTCCTCACCTAATGAAGAGTGACCTTCTGGCCCCGGGCAGTGCTAAATCCAGCCATGCTGCTGCCAGAGGAGTTGGCTGACCACCCACACTACTGCGGGGAGGGCCTAACCCAAGTTGCAGGTATAAGGCCAGATCTCAAAGACATTCTCCTCTCAGATGCCAAGATTACTCTGTTCACAGATGGGCATTGCTACATGGTCAATGGAGAGGTATGTGGGGGCTTCAGTGGTTTCTCCTGAGCAGGAACTCTAGACAGAAGTCCTGACACATGGAACTTCGGCACAAAAAGCGGAACTGATTGCACTCACTAAGGCACTGCAGATGGCCAAAGGTAGAACCACCAACATCTATACGGGCAGCAGGTATGCCTTTGTTACCTTCTATATTCATGGGGATATTTTTAAAGAAAGGGGCCTATTAACAGCAGAAGGAAAAGGAATTAAAATCAGAGAAATTTGGCTCTCCTCCAGGCTATTTGGGACCCAAAGAGGTGGCTGTTATTCATTGCCCAGGACACCAAAAGGAGACTGATCTGATTTCAAAAGGAAAACAGTTAGCAGATCTAGCTGCAAAGCAAGCAGCTCGAGGAACAGTGCAAGAACTGGTTACACTCCCCCTCTGGTCCTATCAGAAAAACCGGACAATTCAGAAGAACATTTAAAGTATTTACAGAAATGGTTAAATTTGGACTATGAAGGGGCTGGGCTAAGACTGAAGGAGGAAAAATAATTCTTCTTCAAAGACTTGGCAAAATGCTAGTAGACAAACTCATCAGGCTACTCATTTGGGGATACGCAAACTCAAGGAGCTTATAGGCAAGCAGTTCCAGGTTTCTAAAGTAGGGCCTATGGTTCAGGATGTACTTGATAGATGTGCTCAACGCCAGGCAGTTAATGTGGGAAGAACTAAAATTGGAAGAGGGAAAAGAGAAAGAGGTAAGGAACCAGGGATTTGTTGGGAAATAGATTTTACAGAAATGAAATCTGGAAAATATGTTCATAAGTATATTTTAGTTTTTGTAGATACATTTTCAGGCTGGGTAGAGGCTTTTCCTGCCAAACATGAGACAGCAGGAGTGGTAGCCAAAAAGCAACTAGAAGAAATAATTCCTAGGTTTGGGCTGCCTCTCGCAATCAGGTCAGACAATGTCCCTGCATTTGAGAGTCAGTCTCACAGGCATTGGCCAAGGCCATGGGCATGAATTGGAAACTATATTGTGCCTACCAGCCCCAGAGTTCCAGGCAAGTAGAGAGAATGAGCCTGACTATTAAAGAGACCTTGACAAAACTAATTCTGGAGACTGGTGGTGGATATTTGTATCTCCTTCCATTCACCCTCCTCAGGGCACGACGTACACCCTACTTAAGCAAGGTGACCCCATTTGAAATATTGTTTGGGAGAACCCCCCTCTGTCCTAGACTACAAGAGTTTGCCCTAGCAGAAATGACTGATCTATCTGTACTCGTCACTGCAGGTATTACAGTCTGTCTTAAAATAGCCCACTCAGGGATCCTGACCGCCCACACTGTGATGGAGACAGAGGTGGAACCCCATCCTTACCAACCCGGGGACTTGTTCTGGATACGTCGCTATCATGTGGGAAACGTATCGCTGGAAGGGACCATTTACTGTTATCTTGACCACCCCCACATCAGTAAAAGTAGAAGGCATAAGGGCCTGGATTCATGCAGTTCATATCAAATGAGCCTAGGACAAGGACACCCCCCAGCAATGGAAGCTGCAGCCGACAGACCCCACTGGCCATGGACTAAAGCTAAGACTAAAAAAACTGTGAGTTTATTGTTCCTCCTATTGTTACCTGTTTAGGAAAAGTATAAGTGGGAAATTAGATGAACGGAATTAGGAAAAATGGGAAAGGTTATACAAAGTGTTGAATGGCTCATCAGCCGACTGTACACTACTATTACTTTTTGGCCCCAGGATTACATGCTCAATGTAGTCCCCTTACAAAAGGAGAGCATAGAACTGGCTGAAAGGTCAAAGATTTGACTAATTTCCAATGAAAAGGGGGGAATATAGGGGCAGGCCAGACCAGCTAGAGGAGTTGGCCAATCAGTGGGGCATGCATATATTTACTGAGGTGAGTTTCAATCCCATTGGCCACCTATGTGTGGGCCGGGCTCAACCACATCTATAAAGGCTGATCTGTGAGGCTGCAAGGTGGGGGTTTAGTAGCAGGAGGAGTTATGGTACCCGGTAGCAGGAGCCATTGGGAGCCATTAGGGTAGCGGTAGTGTCGTGGCTGTATAGAGTGACAGCCCCCTTTTCATCGTCAGGAGCAGCATTTCTGGGAGCCTTTCTGCCCCAAGTAGCAGCACCACCAGGAGAAGTCTCGTCCCTGGGAGCAGCCTCACTGCCCCGAGCAGCAGCATTGCCATGAGTGGCCTTGCTGCTGCAAGCAGTGGCGCTGCTGGGAACAGCCTCATCAGGAGCCGCCGGTGCAGCCTCATCAGAAGTGGCATTGCTGGGAGCCTCATCTGCAGTGGCATCCCCGGGAACGGCCTCGTCGGGAGCGGCCTCATCTTCAGCAGCGCTGCTGCGAGCGAGGCCTGAGCAGCGGTGTTGTCACTAGACGGTCGGTGAGCAGCCTCATCACCAGCGGCCTCGTCCTGGGGAGCGGCCCTGTCTGGAGCGGCCTCATCAGGAGCGGCCTGTGGTACAGTGAAGGTGAGGTAGAGATCCTCCAGAAGGGACCCAAGGGCAAGGAGGTGGTGGCCCCCAGCAAGTTTGATTTCTAATGCATGGAACTCAGGCACCTACCGGACAGTTTGATTTCTGTTGCATGGGGCTAGGGCACCTACCTGTCAGTTTTGTTTCTGATGCATGCAGCGAAATAAATCTTTGCTTGATTTTCGCTTTGTGTAAGTCTCATTCCTTTGATCACGGACCCTAACATCTAACACACAAGCCAGCATTGTGACCCATCAGAATGAGGCTCCCTGTCACCTCAGTAACCTGGGAACTTTGCCCAGAGTCACCAGATCAAAATGGCCTTGTTCCTGGGCTGGAAGGGTAAGCGGAGCTGGGCTTTCCAGGCATCCATGTGGTGAGTTTTGCTACGACGTCTTCCCATATGGGGGACCCTGGTGCCATCAAAATGGACTACCTTTGTTGCACAGAAAGAAAGCTTGCTGTTCGGAGCAGCTCACAAGCCCCAGCATGGGAAGAACTCCATGGCCTCATGTGGCCACCCCTCCATTCGTTAGCCATCATGGGCACAAACTCCAGCGTGAGTGCCCATCAGACACGTGCCCTGGCTCAGGTGATGGAGATCTGGAATAAGAAGCTACAAATTGGAAATAACATGTGCTCAGCACAGAACTGAACCAACACTTGTGTGTTCAGAATTCCGTCCTCAACCTCCTGGCCCACAAGCCATCCAGATTGTCCATTCGGGAGCCACAATGCAGTCTTCTGCCTGCCCTCCAGAAAGAAGTAGAGCCCTAGAAGTCTGCTGAGAATACCTGCATGAGGAACAAACTGCACGGACCTTGATGGCACCCCAATGTGCTAGGCCGCCCTGTGCACTAATGCCCTGTCTGAGACAGTCTGAGACCTGACCTCCCATCAGCTACCAGAGTTAGCAGGCCCCATATGCTGCAGATGGGACCTGCCATGGCCAGAGACTGTCATCTCTACCCAACCTGGGTATTCAGGCATCTGTGCCCAGACCATAGCTCAAATCCCGGCCTATGGGGGAACCTCAAGCATAAAAGAGCACTCTTCTTTCCCCAAGAAGGGAAAAGCTTGCGGTGGGGATGGGGGTCTAGCCCTCAGAGTGGGAGCCAGCTGCATAGCCCATGGGATCATGCCTAACCAGGAAGGCCGCCCTGGCCACAAACAGGCATTGTGACCCTCAGCTTTAGCTCACTTTCAAACCAGCCTACTTGCTAGCTGGACCAGGAGCCTGCATATCAAGCCTGATATGCCCCTAGGCCCAAATCCTCTCACTCAGTCATGTTCTCCAGGC
The DNA here is from genome assembly GCF_922984935.1 of Meles meles. Lineage (NCBI taxonomy): Eukaryota > Metazoa > Chordata > Mammalia > Carnivora > Mustelidae > Meles > Meles meles. The sequence continues at coordinate 2,634,814 of NW_025721520.1, forward strand.
GCCCGGACCCAGAAGCCGACTCTGGAATCCCTTCTATGGCGGGAACCCTGAGATGGAAAACAGCACTCCTCCCTTGCCCCAAAAGGCACCAAATCCTTGGGAGCTGAGCAGAATCCTCACAGAAGCAGAATCTCCCTTGGCCCCATGAGGTTACCGCTATATTCCGTGGCCAACTGAGACACACAACACAGAAAGAAAAGCCTTTGCTCCTGCCTCCCCGTCGCCCTCATTTCAAATCACTCAGCACTGCCCTCACAGTCTGGGATTGGACCTGCCATCACTTCGCATCACAGAGCTCTATCCCGAGTGTGTGTTTGCAGACTTTTATCCCCAAATCCCTGATGGACAGGCCCTACAGGGTGAGGCCTCTTTAGACAAAGCACAGGACTCTGCCTGACCACCCGAAGGAAACTCTGCATTTCACATTTCCACAAATGCTCCAGATTGGGCGACAACTACAAGGCCCCTGAGCCCAAGCAATTTCGTTGGCCACATTGGATAAAAGGTGCATTCGGACACATGTCAGACACCTACCTCCAGGGAGACACCCAAGTCAAACGCCCTGAGTCAGAAGATGGTACCTGACATAACCCTAGGACCACAACGGAAACCTAATTTATGTTTGTAGGCATCTGTCTCCAGAGGCAAACTCTGGAATACCTACATATGGTCCAACACTTGATCCCTGAGCCACAAAACAGAAAACCTCCTGCCCCAGAAAGCCACCTGGCTCTTGGGAGCTGCGTCCAACCCTCAGGGGAGGTGAATCCTGCATGGCGCCTGAGCCCCCACCACAATCTAAGATCTTCCTGGACACAAGCCAGCATTGTGACCCATCAGAATGAGGCTCCCTGTCACCTCAGCCCCCTGGGCACTTTGTCCCAGAGCCACCAGATCAATACGGCTTTGTTCCTGGGCAGAAAGGGTAACTGGAGCTGGGATTTTCAGGCATCCATGCGGTAACATCTGCGACGACGTCTTTCCACATGGGGGACCCTGGTGCCATTAAAACGGACTCCCCCTGTCCTGCAGAAGGATATCTTGATCGGAACAGATCACCAGCCCAGCCTGGGAAGACCTCCATGGCCTCATGAGGCCAGCCCTCCACTCGTCAGCCATCATGGACACAAACTCCAGCGTGATTGACCATGTGACACGTTCCCTGACTCGGGGGCTGGAGATTTCAAGTCAGACGCTGCACACTGGAAATGCCATGTGCTCAGCACTGCACTGAACCAGCGCCTGTGTGTTCAGAATTCCGTCCTCAACCTCCTAGCATGCAAGCCCTCCAGATTGTTCATTCAGGAACACAGGCTGACACAGGCTTCTGCCTGCCCTCCAGAAAGAAGAAGGGCCCTAGGTGTCAGCCCAGAATCTTCAAGTGAGCATCAAACTGCACGGACCTCCAGGGTCGCTTAAATCCTAGGCTGCCCTGTGCACTAATGCTCTGTCTGACATAGCTGGAGCCCCTACCTCCCATCAGTCCCTCAGGTAGCGGGCCTCATAACCTGCAGGTGGGACCTGCCATGGCCAGAGACTGTCACCTCTACCCAACATGGGTATTCAGGTGCCAGTGCCCAGACCATAGCTCAAATCCTGGCCAATGGGGGAACCTCAAGCGTAAAAGAACACTCATCCTTCCCCAGGACGGGAAAAGCTTTGTGATTGGGGGTCTAACCCTCAGAGTGGGAGCCAGCTGCATGGCCCATGAGAACACACCCACACATGAGGCCTGCCCTACATAAACAGGCATTATGATCCTCTGCCTGAGCCCACTTTCAAACCAACCCTTTCGGTAGCTGGACCATGAGCCCACATATGGGGCCTGACATGCCCCTAGGCCCAAATACTCACCCTTGGTTGGGTCCTCCGGGCGCCCAGATCCAGAAGCTGACTCTGGAATCCCTGCTATGGCGGGATCCCTGAGACGGAATACAACACTGTTCCCATCCCCACGAAAAACACCAAACCGTTGGGAGCTGGGCAGAATTCTCACAGAGGCAGAATCTCTCATGGCCACATGAAGCCCACACTCTATTCAGTGTCCAACACAGACACACAACCCAGACAGAAAATCCTGCACTCTCTTCTCCCTGTAGCCCTAATTTCCGATCCTGTGGCACCTTCCCTCATGGTCTGCAGATCGGGCCTGCCATCAGCTAGTCCCTCACTCTAATCCAAGTTTGTGTTTGCAGACTTTTGTCCCCAAAGCCCTGGCCGAGAGGTCCTCCAGGATGGGGCGACTGGAGTCCCTGCCCAGGACTCTGCCTGCCCTCCCTTAGGAAACTCTGCCCGTCACAGTTGCACAAACCTTCCAGATTGGGAAACAGCTGCAAGGCCCCTGAGCCCACCCACCCAATTTCTTTGGCCGCTCTGGACAGAAATGCACAGTTTGACACATGCCAGACACCTACATCCAGGCAGATACCCAGGTCAATGGCCTTGAGTCAGAAGATTTAAACTGACATGCCCCTAGGACCTCAAAGGATCCCTAACTGAGATTTACAGGCATCTGTCCCCAGAGGCACATTCTGGAATACCTACGTATGGTCCAATGCTTGGTCCCTCAGTCACAAAACAGAACACCTCCTGTCCCTAGAAGGACACCTGGCTCATGGGAGCTGCATTCTGCCCTCACGGGAGGAGAATCCTGCATGACGCCTAAGCCCCGCCACATTCTAAGGTCTTCCTGGACACAAGCCAGCATTTTGACTCATCAGCAAGAGGCTCCCTGTCAACTCAGCACTCTGGGCACTTGCCCCAGAACCACCAGATCTAAACTGTCTTGTGCCTGGGCTGAAAGGATAAGCTGAGCTTGGCTTTCCAGAAATTTATGCGGTGAGCTCTCCTACCATATATTTCCATACGGGGGACCCTGGAGCCATTAAAACTGACTCCCCCTGTCCCACAGAAGGAAAGCTTGCTGTTCGGAGCAGCTCACCAGCCCCAGCCTGGGAAAACCTCCATGGCTTCTGAGGTCACCCCTCCATTCTTCTGGCATCATGGACACAAACTCCAGCATGTGCAACGATCCCACACTCGCTCTGACTCAGGTGCTGGAGATCTCGAGTCAGACTCTGTATATTGGAACTGCCATGTGCTTGGCACTGAACTGAACCGGCGCGTCTGCGTTCAGACTTCCATCCTCACCCGTCTGGCCTGAAAGCCCACGAGATTGGGAATTGTGGAGCCACTACTCATCCTACTGCCTGACTTTCAGTATGAAGGAGGGCCCTACAGATCTGCCGAGAACCCCATGTGAGTATCAACCTGTATGGCCCTAGTCAGAACCAAAATATCCAGGCCGCACTGGGCACTAATGCTCTGTGTGACACAGCCTGTGCCCTGACCTGCTGTCAGGCCCACAGGTAGCGGGCGCCATCACCTGCAGGTGGGACCAGCCATGGCCCCTGGCTGTCATCTCTACCCAACCTGGGTTTTCAGGAATCTGTACCCCAACCATAGATCAAATCATGGCTTATTGCAGAACCTCAAGCACAAAAGAGCACTCCTCCTTACTCATGGCCAGAAATGTTTGCTGTGGAGATGGGGGTCAAACCCTCAGAGTAGCAGTCAGCTGTATGGCCCTTGAGAACAGGCCAACCCAGGAGGTCTGACGGGGACCAAAAAACAGGCATTGTGACCATCAGCCTGAGCCTGCTTTCAAAGAAACCCCCTTGGGAGCTGGACCAGGAACCCGCATTTTGAGCCTGCCATGCCTCTAGGCTCAAATCCTCACCCTCAGTCGGGTTCTCCAGGCGCCTGGACCCAGAAGATGACTCTGGAATCCCTGCTATGGAGGGATCCCTGAGAAGGAAAACAGCTATCTTCCCTTCATCCAGAAAGACACCAAAACCTTGGGAGCCGTGCAAAATCCCCACTGAGTCAGTATCTTCCATGTACCAATGAGGCCACCCATCCATTCCATGCAAACTGAGACACACAACCCAGAAAGAAAAGCCTGGGCTCCCACTCCCCATTGCCCTAATTTCAGATCCAGATACACTGCCTTAATGGTCTGCAGATCAGGCCTGCCATCACGTCACCCCACACCCTAACCCGAGTATGTGTTTACAGATTTTGTCCCCAAAGTCCTGGCCGACAGGCTGTCCAGGATGGGACCTCTCAAGCCACAGCACAGGACTCTGCCTGCCCTCCAAAAGGATATTCTGCCAGTCATATTTGCACAAACGATCCAGATTGGGAGACACTTGCAAGGCCCCTGAGCCCACCCAATTTCTATGGCTGCTCTGGATATAGAAGCGCAGTCTGACACAAGCAAGACACCTACCTCCAGGCAGATACCCAGGTCAATGGCCCTGAGTCAGATGATGGAAACTGACATGCCCCTAGGACCTCAACGGAACTCTAGCTTAGGTTTGCAGGCATCTGACCCCAGAGGAAGGTTCTGGAATACCTACATATGATCCAACAGTTGATCCCTGAGCCACAAAACAGAACACCTCCTGTCCCCATAAGGCTACCTGGCTCAAGGGAGCTGCGACCAACCCTCAGGGGAGGAGAATCTTGCATGGCGTCTGAGCCCCCACCACATTCTAGACTCTTCTTGGACACAAGCCAGCATTTTACACATCAGCACGAGGTTCCCTGTCAACTCAGCCCCCTGGCCAATTGCCCTAGAGTCACCAGATCCTAAATGCCTTCTTCCTGGTCTAAAATGATAAGCTGAGCTTGGATTTCCAGACTCTTTTTGGTGAGCTCTGCGACCATGTCTTTCCATATGGGGGACTCTGCAGCCACCAAAACAGAGCCCCCCTGTACAGTAGAAGGAAAGCTTGCTGTTTGGAGCAGCTCACCAGCCCCAGCTAGGAAAACCTCCATGGCCTCATGAGGCCACCCCTCCATTAATCAGGCATCATGTACACAAACTCAAGTGTGAGAGAAAATCCGACACTGACCCTGACTCAGGTGCTGGAGATCTAGAGTCAGACGATGTACATTGGAACTGCCATGTAATCGGCACTGTACTGAACCGGCACTTGTGCGTTCAGACTTCCGTCCTCACCCTCCTGGCTGGAAAGCCTTCCAGACTGGGAATTCTGGAGCCACAATGCAGCCTTCTTTCTGCCCTCTAGAAAGAAGAAGGGTCCTATGAGCTGCAGAGAATCACCATGTGAGGACCAACCTGCACGGCCCTAGACGGGACCCTAATATCCAGAACCCACTGTGCACTCATGCTCTGTGTGACACAGCCTGAGCCCCGACCTCTGCTCAGCCCCACGGGTATTGGGCACCATCTCCTGTAGGTGGGACCGGCCAGGGCCTGAGGCTGTGATCTCTACCCAAACTGGGTGTTCACGCATCTCTGCATAGACCATAACTCAAATCCTGCATATGAGAGAAACTCAAGCAGAAAAGAGCACTCCTCCATCGCCACAGCTGGAAAAGCTTGCTGTGGGGATGGGGGTCCAAACCTCAGTGTGGGAGCCAGCCGCATGGCCGATGAGACCACGCCCACCCAGGAGTGTGGTCCTGGGCAGAAATAGGTATTGTGACCATCAGCCTGAGCCTGCTTTCAAACAAGGTCCCTCGCTAGCTGGAGCAGGAGCCCTCATATCAGGCCTGATATGCCCCTAGGCCCAAATCCTCACCCTCGGTCGGGTTCTCCAGGCTCCTGGACCCAGAAGCTGACTCTGGAATCCCTACTATGGAGGGACCTCTGAGATGGGAAACATCTCTCTTCCCTTCATCCAGAAAGACACTGCAAACTTTGAGCCATGCAATATCCCCCCAGAAGGCAGAATCTCCCATGGGCCCATAAGGCCACCCCTCCATTCCATGGACTAGTGAGACGCACAGCCCAGAAAGAAAAGCTTGCATGGCCGCATCCCCATCGCCCTCATTTCAGATTCCAAGGCTCTGCCCTCACGGTCTGCAGATTGGGACTACCATCACCTCGCCCCTCACCTTAACCCCAGTTTCTGTTTGCAGAATTTTGTCACTAAAGCCCTGGCCAACAGGCCCTCCAGGATGGGGCTACTGGAGCCACAGCACAGGATTCTGCCTGCCCTCCCAAAGGAAACTCTGCCCGTCACATTTGCACAAACACTCCAGATTGGGAGACAACTGCAAGGCCCCTGATCCCACCCAATTTCATTTTCCACTCTGGACAGAAATGCACAGTCTGACTCATGCAAGACACCTAATCCAGACAGACACCCAGGTCAATGGCCCTGAGTCAGAAGATGGAAAATGACATGCCCCTAGGACCACAACAGAACTCTAGCTGAGGTTTGCAGGCATCTGTTCCCAGAGGAATGTTTTGGAGTGTAAGGGTCCATGATCAAAGCTATGAGACTAAACAAAGTGAAAATAAAGCAAAGCTTTATTTCAGGCCAACCATTGAAAATCAAACTGACATTTCAGGGCCATTTCTTACGTCTAAAGACGATGACTTGAATGCAACTCCCGATGACAAGTTTGGATGATCAGGACTACAACCCTGAAGACACAGATTCTGCTCCCCATGACGCCACTCTGACAAGGTCGCTCCCCAGATGAGGCCGCAATGGCCGAGGCTACACGCTGTATGAAGCCCGCACCTGATGATAAAGATGCCGCTTTGGACCAGGCCACTCTCCGGCGAGGCCAGATGCTGACGATGAGGCTCCCTGGAATGATGCCGCTATGGTGAGGCTGACCCAGGATGGGCAGTCTGGATCCCTGAGTGGGCTTTTTTAAAGACAGACTGTAATGCCTGCAGTGACTGGAGTACAGATTGATTAGTCATTTTTGCTAGGGCAACCTCTTGTAGTCAAGGACAGAGGGGAGGTCTCCAAAGATTATTTCAAATGGGGTCACCTTGCTTAAATAGGGTGTACATCACGCCCTGAGAAGTGTGAAAGGAAGGAGATCTACCCATCCACCACAAGACTCCAGAATTAAATTTGTCAAATTCTCTTGAAGTGTCAGGTTCATTCTCTCTACTTGCTCAGAACTCTGGGGTCGGGAGGCACAATGTGGTATCCAATTAGTGCCCACATCCTTGGCCAATGCCTATGAGACTGAACTCGCAAATGCAGGGCCATTGTCTGACCCGATTGCGAGAGGCAGCCCAAACCTAGGAATTATGTCTTCTAGTGGCTTTTTGGCTACCACTCCCGCTGTCTCATGTTTGGCAGGAAAAGCCTCTACCCAGCCTGAAAAGTGATCTACAAAAACTAACATGTACTTGTGCCCATATTTTCCAGGTTTCATTTCTGTAAAATCTATTTCCCAATAAATTCCTGGTTCCTTACCTCTTTCTCTTTTCCCTCTTCCCATTTTAGTTCTTCCCACATTAACTGCCTGGCATTGAGCACATCTATCAAGTACATCCTGAACCATACGCTCTAATTTAGAAACCTGGAACTGCTTGCTTATAAGCTCCTTGAGTTTGCGTATCCCCAAATGAGTACCCTGATGAATTTGTCTACTAACTTTTTGCCCAGTCTTCGAGGAAGAATTATTTTTCCTCCTTCAGTCTTAGCCCAGTCACCTTCATAGTCCAATTTAACCATTTCTGTAAATACTTTAATCTTTTTTTTTTTTTTAAATATTTTTTATTTATTTGACAGAGAGAAATCACAACTAGGCAGAGAGGCAGGCAGAGAGAGGAGGAAGCAGGCTCCCCATGGAGGAGAGAGCCCGATGTGGGGCTTGATCCCAGGACCCTGGGATCACGACCTGAGCCGAAGGCAGAGGCTTTAACCCACTGAGCCACCCAGGTGCCCCTCTGTAAATACTTTAAATCTTCTTCTGAATAGTTAAATCTTCTTCTGAATAGTTCAGTTTTTCAGGTAGAGCCGGAGCCGGGAGTGTAACCAGATCTTGCACTGTTCCTCGAGCTGCTTGCTTTGCAGCTTGATCTGCTAACTGGTTACCTGTTGAAATCAGATCAGTCCCTTTTGGTGTCCTGGGCAATCCATAAGAGCCATCTGTTTTGGGTCCCAAATAGCCTGGAGGAGAGCCAAATTTCTCTGATTTTAATTCCTTTTCCTTCTGCTGTTAATAGGCCCCTTTCTTTAAAAATATCCCCATGAATATAGAAGGTAACAAAGGCATACCTGCTGCCCGTATAGATGTTGGTGGTTCTACCTTTGGCCATCTGCAGTGCCTTAGTGAGTGCAATCAGTTCCGCTTTTTGTGCCGAAGTTCCATGTGTCAGGACTTCTGTCTAGAGTTCCTGCTCAGGAGAAACCACTGAAGCCCCCACATACCTCTCCATTGACCATGTAGCAATGCCCATCTGTGAACAGATTCATCTCGGCATCTGGGAGGAGAATGTCTCTGGAATCTGGCCTTATACCTGCAACTTGGGTTAGGACCTCCCCACAGTTGTGTGGGCGGTCAGCCAGCTCCTCTGGCAGCAGCGTGGCTGGATTTAGCACCGCCCAGGGCCAGAAGGTCACTCTTGATTAGGTGTGGAGGAGGACCTGATTCTCCATCACTCAGCCATTTGTCATCCATCAGTCTGGTGGAGTCCGGAGAAGGCCCTCAATAGCCTGCGTGGTGGTCAAGATGAGATTTTGACCCAAATTCAATTTACTCACATCCTTGACCAGGAGGGCCATGGAAGCAATTATGCAGAGGCAAGAGGGGAATCCAGCCACTACTGGATCTAGTTTCTTGCTAATATAGGCTACAGGCCTTTGCCAAGGCCCCAGATTCTGAGTCAAAACTCCTTTGGATACCTCTGCATTTTTTATCCACATACGAGTAGAAGGGCTTGGTAACATCTGGGATGGCCAATGCACTAAGTACAGCTGTTTGTAATTCCTGAAATGCTCCTTCTGCCTCAGCTGTCCACTCTGTAATAATGAGCCCCCCCCCTTTTGCCAGTTCGTAGGGAGGTTGGGCAATCTCGGCAAACCACAGTTTCCACAGCCTACTGTAACCCACCATCCAAGAAACTCCCTTATTTGTTGGGACGTGGTGGGGCGGGGGTATCGGGTGATCACCTGTTTCCTGGACTCAGTGAACACACTCCCTCCTGGAGATCAAACTTAGATATGTGGCATGGCTCTGACAGACCAGTGCTTTCTTTGCTGACACGGGATAGCCTTTTCCTTCAGAGTCTGTAAGAGAGGTCTTGTCCAACGCAAACATGACTCATAGTCCTCAGCGGGTACTAGCAAGTCATCAACATACTGTAGCAGAGTGATTACTGGGTTGGAAGTTCTATACTCATGCAAATCTTCGTGTAGGGCCTGGTCAAAAAATAATGGTGGGTGAATTATTGAATCCTTGGGGAAATCTTGTACAGGTGAGCAGGACTTGGAATCTTTCTTGTGGTTCGGACCACTCAAAAGCAAAAAGGGGTTGAGATTACCTTGCTAAATATATGCATAAAAATGCGTCCTTGAGATCTAAGATGGTATACACAGTTCTTTTGGGGTACAGGAGCAGAAGTAGGGTATAGGGGTTAGGCACCGTCAGGTGGATATCTTCAACCTGTTTATTAACTTCCCACAATTCCTGAACAGGTCAGTACTCTCCAGTCTCGGCCTTTTTGATGGGTATCAAAGGTGTATTCCATGGAGATTTGCAAGGAACTAGGATCGCATCTTCTCAGAGGGGGTTAATGTGTTTTCAGATCCCTTCATTTGCTTCCTGGGGAAGGGGGTGCTGCCGAACCTGAACAGCTGTAGCCATCGCTTTTAATAATACCACCACTGGAGGTTGTCCCCTGGCTAAACCAGGGGACTTCCCTTCTGCCCAGACCTCGGGAAACTCGACCTATAGCATTTGGAGAAGGCTCCCCGCCTTTGTCTCCTCTGGTTTTGAGACTGGCTCGTAAAAGAGGTATTCATCTACAGCTGCCATAAGCACCTGTACAGTGTGTTGTCTCAAGGTTACAGTCATGTCTCCTTCTGAGAAATTAATGCCAGCTCATAACTTGTGGAGGAGATCATTTCCCATCAAGTTATATGGGCATTAGGGAGAAACAAATATCAATGTTTCACTACTCCTGAGGCCAAATTCAAAGTCCTTTCTGTTGCCCATCTATGTCTCGCTGTGCCGTTTGCAAATTGTACCCAAACTTCCTCTCCAGAGAGTTTTCCCATAGGTTTAAGTCATGATGAAACCTGGATTCCCATGGCCACCAAAAAAATCAATTGACTTCCCCTCCACTTCAATTTTTACTCTGGTGGCCAGCATTGCCGTCTTCCTTTAGGTGCACTCCCTGGCCCAGCATCTTTTTCCTTACAGTAAGCACACTGATTTTAATCTAAGTCTTCCCACCTGCCTTCTTTGTGCTTAGGCTTTTACTTCCATTTACTACCCTCTACTTATCTCATGTAATGTCAAAACCTTAACCAACTTTTTGTCTTTTTTTCATCCTCCTGTGCATCCCTGTTCTTAAACACTTTTTCTGCTATTCCCAATAGCTCAATCAGATTCTTCCTTTCAAAATCCTTCAATTTCCTGAAGTTTCCTCCTTATATCCAGGGCTGACTGACTGGCAAAAGCAAGATTCACTGCCCCCTGTTTTTTGGGTGCCTCAGGGTCCATTGGACTATACATTTTATAGGCTTCAATAAACCTTTCTAGTAAAGCTCTTGGAGACTCATTCTTACCTTGAGACACCGTATTAATTCTCGTTTAGTGCGAGTGCAACTTTCACTTCTGCAAATGCAGTTCCAGGATTTCAAAATATCAAAGAACCATATTTGTTCTGAAAATCTCCTATATGAATTTCCTTTAAGGCGGAATTCATCTTACAAGAGAATTAAAACAATTACAAATGACAGAAAACTCAACATAGATATGGTTAAATATCAAATGATGACCCTTATCAAAACATTAAAATTTTAGAAAATGTATAGAAGCTCAGGAGTAGTTACAGCATTTACCCAAATGTAACCCAAGGTTTATCATGGATTTAGCAGTATTTCCTGAGTAACTTAGCATATCAGGGAACAGCCTTATGAGTCAAAGTGATCTCATTTACAATTCTGGGTGGGCAACGAAAACCATTTACATTTTCTTAGAAACATCTCAATCTCTAGTGAAGACTAAATATTAACCAATTGTGAACTGTTGCAACAGCAGTTAAGCACAAAGCATGTTTACCAACAGATTTCAAAAGCACAAACCTAGTTCCAGCAACCAGCGCCCTAGCACTTCATCCCATTTGTCATCCAAGCAAAACTTCAAAGCTTCAGGTTACCAAAGACTCTGAAAGCTACTATAACAATTACCCATTAAAACCTTGAGACAGACAATTAACCATCAGTTCAGTCATCTCTTTGCTAACAGATTTCATGTTCCACCTGGGCTCATTCCACTTCAGACCCCATGCTATCCCGCCAGCAAGGGGGAGGGGCTAGGCAGTCCAACTCGGGCCAGAGAAGGCAAGGAATTCCCTGAAACAAAGATAGTTTCGGCAGCTGCTTGGGAATATTCCTTAAAGTCTCAGTGCCATGTTACACTAAACGCAGTTGGCTCCAGTTATAGCCCTTAACACAAGAAATGAGTGAGGAAGAAGCCCACATCTATTATGAGGAACAGAGAGACGAAAGTCAGAGTCCCCTTACTCTCTGCCTGTCCCATTCCCCCAAACACAAGAAACAACAGCAGACAATAAAAAGACAAGACAAAGACAACTGCAGGTCCAGTGGTCCTGCCACCAGTGGGTATTTTCTAGGGGGACTCAAAACCTGTGACTGCCTCAGGGAACTCGAACACCCAAGGACCACCTAGGAGGATGCACACCCCCTGACTGCCTAGGGGGACTCAAACCCCCTGGTGACCGCCTAGGATGACTCGAACCCCTTGACTATCTAGGGGGCCTCGAACCTCCCTGTCTGCCAAGGGGGACTCGAACCACATGTCGATCTACCAACAGAGGAATGGGGTATCTCCGCATCCAATCCAGCCCTGGGGAGCATAGCTGTGTCCAGCTTGTCCCCGGTGGGCCATACCCTGGAGCTCCAACCAGACAGACGAACAAGATCCCAACACCTCCGGCGGCTTTTCCCATAAATTCAGATGCTGATTCAATTTTCATTGTTTGATCCCGGGCGAGCCCCCGATGTTAGGGTCCATGATCAAAGGAATGAGATTGACACAAAGCGAAAATCAAGCAAAGCTTTATTTCACGCTAAGCATCGAAATGAAACCGACCGATCGGGGCCATTTCTTATGAAGAGGCGACGACGATGAGGACCCTGCTCCCAATGACAAAGAGGCGATGATGATGAAGACGACAACCCTGACGATACACACTCTGCTCTTCTTGGTCTCCTACAATAAGCACCCATAGACATTCATTGCAGTCACGGATTTCCCAAAGTCCATGGTCATGTTCCATCATTCTTCCTTCTCTCATTTGCTTCTCTTCTTTTTTTCCCAGTACGTGGATTCCAGGTACCTCATTGGATCCTCTGGTTCTGCCAGCTTCCTGATCTTTGAATCCAGCCTGCTAACAAATCTTTTCATAAGGGCCTCATCATTTTATTTAATTTATTTTTTTAATCACCTTTATCCCTGTGGTCTGAGACTCCCTGATTCCTTCTAGGTTTTTCTGATCCAGAGTGAGTATCCTGGCTGCTGCTTAAATCCTCCACCTGGCATGTGACATGTACAGGTTTCACTTCGATTTCTTGGCCATGACCAGTTCCTCTTTTTTTGCCTGGGCATCAATTGATTTTTTCATCGTTGCATAAGTTCAGGTCTCTGGATTCTTCTCTGTATTCAAAAAGCGACTTCTGTTTTCTACACTGAGATTAATTTATTTAGTATGAAGATGTCATGGACTGCCACTGGTTGACCCTTGATGGAGTCTCCGGTATATGTGGCATGCTCACTTGGTTAGGTTGTGGCTGTCCACTCTCTTCTGGGCCAGTTCTCTGCAGAGTCACTTGTTGCTTGCCGTTCAGAGTGTTTGGTTTTGGGACCGCTTATGGTGAGATTTAGCTTGTTTGGCTCTGGTGTGCCTGTGAAAGGAGAATTTCAACCCACTCAACCTTACTAAGGCCTTCTGAATGCTGTGTTCAAGAGAGAGGATATAGGCAGGGCTTTCTTCTAGTCCACTATGGAGGGTCTGTTCTCATGGTACTAAGCAACGTGGCCTGTAGAAGGTAGTCCCAACAGGTTTCCAGGGTTGGGAGTACATAATTGCATGTGAGGTATCTAATTCTGCACCGTCCTGTCTGTGGCCACTAGCTCAGGGTTTATGCTGATGGTGGTAGAGCCCCAAGAAACTTTTGCCCCCTTGGAAGCATCTCCAAGAACAGTGCCTATCATGGATGCACAGCAAGAAAAAATAATCATATCACTGTGTCAATAAGTATTGTTTATGATCGTGGTTTCCAGACTGTCTGCACCAGGTTGCTTGCTGGTGTGCTCTGCAGGAGAAACACAATTGTTCTCTGGAGTCTGTCTGTCAAGCATTCTGATCTGCGATACCTGAGCATAAAGACCCTTTGTTTGCAAGTACTCATTCCATTCAGACCGTCTCCATTTCTACGACAACAGCTATGGATCAGCATCCAAATTGTGTTTTTCCAGTGTGCTCCTCTCTCCTGGGCCATTGTCTTTGGCCATGGATCCCTGAATTCTGAAGGACCAACCATCAACTTTTTCCCGAAGAAATGTCTACACACTTCTCCCATGGTATCTGCGACTTCTTCTCTCTTTCAACATGGAGTTTGATTTCAAGACTTCAGGTTCATTGATGCCATGGTTCCATTGATGTGGTCATCTTCCAGTTGTGCTGATGGCTGAAGACAAGCCTGGAGCTCCCAGATATTTCTGCAATCTCCCTGCCCTCCCAGTGCATCACACACTCTTACAAAGCCATAAGCAAGAAGGGATTTTGAAACTTGCCACATGTGGCAGAAAGGGGTGCAGCATTGGGCTGTGGCCCATCTGTCAGTCATGGAAAGATAAATAACATACGATTTCCCTCACTCATGGAATCAAATGAAGATGTGAAAAAGCAAGAAAAAAGGGACACACAATGAGACTCTAACCGGGCACACAAATTTGGTGTTTGTTGCACTGCACTTTAGGGAGAGTCTGTGTTTCTAAAAGAGGATTAAATGGGACATTCATTGCAGGAAATGTGGCCAAAGAGATGGAGCATGGGTTTCATTATGTTTGAACGTGAATTGTGATCCAAAGAAGAGCTTCTTCATATCTCTTAAAATATCATTCTAAGCATTTTGTGAAACACACCCTCCCTCCCACCTACCCTCACACACACACTTATAAGAGTCCCACAGAATTTAGGGAGCAGGTGAGGAGTAGCATTCATGGAAACAGACCTCAGTGATATGCCTTAAGGAAAAAAAAATTATCAATGTCAGAAACTGACAAAACCAGAAATGTTAACTTCTTACTTATCAAGAATTATTAAAGCATTCAGAACTAATCTCTCCTAAACAACCTAACCTAAAAGTCCCTTACACAGGAGTATGCCAGCAAATCTAAGACCTGAGGAAAAAATAAAGATAAATTCCAAGACACATATCCACTACCAAGACTTGTTCTTTTTTTTTTCCTTTTTTTTTTCATTTTATTTATTTTTTCAGTGTAACAGTATTCATTCATTTTGCACAACACCCAGTGCTCCATGCAAAACGTGCCCTCCCCATTACCCACCACCTGTTCCCCCAACCTCCCACCCCTGACCCTTCAAAACCCTCAGGTTGTTTTTCAGAGTACATAGCCTCTTATGGTTCGCCTCCCCTACCCAATGTCCATAGCCCGCTCCCCCTCTCCCAATCCCACCTCCCCCCAGCAACCCCCAGTTTGTTTTGTGAGATTAAGAGTCATTTATGGTTTGTCTCCCTCCCAATCCCATCTTGTTTCATTTATTCTTCTCCTATCCCCCTACCCCCCCATGTTGCTTCTCCATGTCCTCATATCAGGGAGATCATATGATAGTTGTCTTTCTCCGATTGACTTATTTCACTAAGCATGATACGCTCTAGTTCCATCCACGTCGTCGCAAATGGCAAGATTTCATTTCTTTTGATGGCTGCATAGTATTCCATTGTGTATATATACCACATCTTCTTGATCCATTCATCTGTTGATGGACATCTAGGTTCTTTCCATAGTCTGGCTATTGTAGACATTGCTGCTATAAACATTCGGGTACACGTGCCCCTTCGGATCACTATGTTTGTATCTTTAGGGTAAATACCCAGTAGTGCAATTGCTGGGTCATAGGGTAGTTCTATTTTCAACATTTTGAGGAACCTCCATGCTGTTTTCCAGAGTGGTTGCACCAGCTTGCATTCCCACCAACAGTGGAGGAGGGTTCCCCTTTCTCCACATCCTCTCCAGCATCTGTCATTTCCTGACTTGTTAATTTTAGCCATTCTGACTGGTGTGAAGTGATATCTCATTGTGGTTTTGATTTGTATTTCCCTGATGCCGAGTGACGTGGAGCACTTTTTCATGTGTCTGTTGGCCATCTGGATGTCTTCTTTGCAGAAATGTCTGTTCATGTCCTCTGCCCATTTCTTGATTGGATTGTTTGTTCTTTGGGTGTTGAGTTTGCTAAGTTCCTTATAGATTTTGGATACTAGCCCTTTATCTGATATGTCGTTTGCAAATATCTTCTCCCATTCTGTCAGTTGTCTTTTGGTTTTGTGAACTGTTTCCTTTGCTCTGCAAAAGCTTTTGATCTTGATGAAATCCCAATAGTTCATTTTTGCCCTTGCTTCCCTTGCCTTTGCCGTTGTTCCTAGGAAGATGTTGCTACGGCTGAGGTCGAAGAGGTTGCTGCCTGCATTCTCCTCAAGGATTTTGATGGATTCCTTTCTCACATTGAGGTCCTTCATCCATTTGGAGTCTATTTTCGTGTGTGGTGTAAGGAAGTGGTCCAATTTCATTTTTCTGCATGTGGCTGTCCAATTCTCCCAGCACCATTTATTGAAGAGGCTGTCTTTTTTCCATTGGACATTCTTTCCTGCTTTGTCGAAGATTAGTTGACCATAGAGTTGAGGGTCAATTTCTGGGCTCTCTATTCTGTTCCACTGATCTATGTGTCTGTTTTTGTGCCAGTACCATGCTGTCTTGATGATGACAGCTTTGTAATAGAGCTTGAAGTCCGGAATTGTGATGCCACCAACTTTGGCTTTGTTCTTCAATATTCCTTTGGCTATTCGAGGTCTTTTCTGGTTCCATATAAATTTTAGGATTATTTGTTCCATTTCTTTGGAAAAAAATGGATGGTATTTTGATAGGGATTGCATTAAATGTGTAGATTGCTTTAGGTAGCATAGACATTTTCACAATATTTATTCTTCCAATCCAGGAGCATGGAACATTTTTCCATTTTTTTGTGTCTTCCTCAATTTCTTTCATGAGTACTTTATAATTTTCTGTGTATAGATTCTTAGTCTCTTTGGTTAGGTTTATTCCTAGGTATCTTATAGTTTTGGGTACAATTGTAAATGGGATTGACTCCTTAATTTCTCTTTCTTCAGTCTTGTTGTTGGTGTACAGAAATGCAACTGATTTCTGTGCATTGATTTTATATCCTGACACTTTACTGAATTCCTGTACAAGTTCTAGCAGTTTTGGAGTGGAGTCTTTTGGGTTTTCCACATATAGTATCATATCATCTGCGAAGAGTGATAGTTTGACTTCTTCTTTACCAATTTGGATGCCTTTAATTTCTTTTTGTTGTCTGATTGCTGAGGCTAGGACTTCTAGTACTATGTTGAATAGCAGTGGTGATAATGGACATCCCTGCCGTGTTCCTGACCTTAGCGGAAAAGCTTTCAGTTTTTCTCCATTGAGAATGATATTTGCGGTGGGTTTTTCATAGATGGCTTTGATAATATTGAGGTATGTGCCCTCTATCCCCACACTTTGAAGAGTTTTGATCAGGAAGGGATGCTGTACTTTGTCAAATGCTTTTTCAGCATCTATTGAGAGTATCATATGGTTCTTGTTCTTTCTTTTATTAATGTGTTGTATCACATTGATTGATTTGCGGATGTTGAACCAACCCTGCAGCACTGGAATAAATCCCACTTGATCGTGGTGAATAATCCTTTTAATGTACTGTTGAATCCTATTGGCTAGTATTTTGGCGAGAATTTTTGCGTCTGTGTTCATCAAGGATATTGGTCTGTAGTTCTCTTTTTTGGTGGGATCCTTGTCTGGTTTGGGGATCAAGGTGATGCTGGCCTCATAAAATGAGTTTGGAAGTTTTCCATCCATTTCTATTTTTTGGAACAGTTTCAGGAGAATAGGAATTAGTTCTTCTTTAAATGTTTGGTAGAATTCCCCTGGGAAGCCGTCTGGCCCTGGGCTTTTGTTTGTTTGGAGATTTTGGATGACTGTTTCAATCTCCTTACTGGTTATCGGCCTGTTCAGGTTTTCTATTTCTTCCTGGTTCAGTTGTGGTAGTTTATATGTCTCTAGGAATGCATCCATTTCTTCCTGATTGTCAAATTTGTTGGCGTAGAGTTGCTCATAGTATGTTCTTATAATTGTCTGTATTTCTTTGGTGTTAGTTGTGATCTCTCCTCTTTCCTTCATGATTTTATTGATTTGGGTCCTTTCTCTTTTCTTTTTGATGAGTCTGGCCACGGGTTTATCAATCTTATTGATTCTTTCAAAGAACCAGCTCCTAGTTTCATTGATTTTTTCTATTGTTTTTTTTGGTTTCTATTTCATTGATTTCTGCTCTCATCTTTATGATTTCTCTTCTCCTGCTGGGTTTAGGGTTTCTTTCTTGTTCTTTCTCCAGCTCCTTTACGTGTAGGGTTAGGTTGTGTACTTGAGACCTTTCTTGTTTCTTGAGAAAGGCTTGTACCGCTATATATTTTCCTCTCAGGACTGCCTTTGCTGTGTCCCACAGATTTTGAACTGTTGTGTTTTCATTATCATTTGTTTCCATGAATTTTTTCAATTTTTCTTTAATTTCCTGGTTAACCCATTCATTCTTTAGAAGAATGCTGTTTAGTCTCCATGTATTTGGGTTCATTCCAGCTTTCCTCTTGTGATTGAGTTCTAGCTTCAGAGCATGGTGGTCTGAAAATATGCAGGGAATAATCCTAATCTTTTGATACCGGTTGAGACCTGATTTGTGACCCAGGATGTGATCTATTCTGGAGAAGGTTCCATGTGCACTAGAGAAGAATGTGTATTCTGTTCCTTTGGGATGAAATGTTCTGAATATATCTGTGATGTCCATCTGGTCCAGTGTGTCATTTAAGGCCTTTATTTCCTTGTTGATCTTTTGCTTGGATGATCTGTCCATTTCAGTGAGGGGAGTGTTAAAGTCCCCTACTATTATTGTATTATTATTGATGTGTTTCTTTGATTTTGTTATTAATTGGTTGATATAGTTGGCTGTTCCCATGTTAGGGGCATAGATATTTAAAATTGTTAGATCTTGTTGGACAGACCCTTTGAGTAGGATATAGTGTCCTTCCTCATCTCTTATTATAGTCTTTGGCTTGAAATCAAATTGATCTGATATAAGGATTTTCACCCCAGCTTTCTTCTGATGCCCATTAGCATGGTAAATTGTTTTCCACCCCCTCACTTTAAATCTGGAGGTGTCTTCGCGTCTAAAATGAGTTTCTTGTAGGCAACATACTGATGGGTTTTGTTTTTTTATCCATTCTGATACCCTGTGTCTTTTGATTGGGGCATTTAGCCCATTAACATTCAGGGTAACTATTGAGAGATATGAATTTAGTGCCATTATTAGCCTGTAAGGTGACTGTTACTGTATATTGTCTCTGTACCTTTCTGATCTACTACTTTTAGGCTCTCTCTTTGCTTAGAGGACCCCTTTCAATATTTCCTGTAGAGCTGGTTTGGTGTTTGCAAGTTCTTTCAGTTTTTGTTTGTCCTGGAAGCTTTTTATCTCTCTTTCTATTTTCAATGATAGCCTAGCTGGATAGAGTACTCTTGGCTGCATGTTTTTCTCGTTTAGTGCTCTGAATATATCATGCCAGCTCTTTCTGGCCTGCCAGGTCTCTGTGGATAAGTCTGCCGCCAATCTAATATTTTTACCATTGTATGTTACAGACTTCTTTTCTCGGGCTGCTTTCAGGATTTTCTCTTTGTCACTAAGACTTGTCAATTTTACTATTAGGTGACGGGGTGTGGACCTATTCTTGTTGACTTTGAGGGGGGTTCTCTGCATCTCCTGGATTTTGATGCTTGTTCCCTTTGCCATATTAGGGAAATTCTTTCCAATGATTCTCTCCAATAGACCTTCTGCTCCCCTCTCTGTTTCTTCTTCTTCTGGAATCCCAATTATTCTAATGTTGCTTCGTCTTATGGTGTCACTTATCTCTCGAATTCTCCCCTCATGGTCCAGTAGCTGTTTGTCCCTCTTTTGCTCGGCTTCCTTATTCTCTGTCATTTGGTCTTCTATATCACTAATTCTTTCTTCTGCCTCATTGATCCTAGCAGTGAGAGCCTCCCTTTTTGATTGCACCTCATTCATAGCTTTTTTGATTTCAACTTGGTTAGATTTTAGTTCTTTAATTTCTCCAGAAAGGGCTTTAATATCTCCAGAGAGGGTTTCTCTAATATCTTCCATGCCTTTTTCGAGCCCGGCTAGGATGTTCAGAATCGTCATTCTGAACTCTTGATCTGACACATTACCAATGTCTGTGTTGATTAGGTCCCTAGCCTTCGGTACTGTCTCTTGTTCTTTTGTTTGTGGTGATTTTTTCCGCCTTGTCATTTTGTCCAGATAAGAGGATATGAAAGAGCAAATAAACTACTAAAAGGGTGGCAAAGACCCCAGAAAAATGCGCTGTAACCAAATCAGAAGAGACCCCTAATTGTGGGGGGGAGAAAGGGGATAAAAACAGGTTCTGAAAAAAAAAAGGAAAAAAAACAGAAAAAATTTAAAAAATAAAACAAATAAAAAAATATAAAAAAGACGGAAAAATATATATATATTTAGATGAACTAGTCAA
Source organism: Meles meles (assembly GCF_922984935.1). Lineage (NCBI taxonomy): Eukaryota > Metazoa > Chordata > Mammalia > Carnivora > Mustelidae > Meles > Meles meles. The sequence goes on from NW_025721520.1 coordinate 2,654,733, forward strand.
AAAACGTTAAAAAAGAAAAGGGTAAAAGTTTTAAAAAATTTAGCAGAAGAAGAAAAAAGAAAAAAGAAAAAAAATTGAAAAAAGAAAAAAAAATTGAAGTAGCCGCAAGACTAAAGAATCATGGGAGAAAACCATGAGTTCCGTGCTTTGCTTTCTCCTCCTCTGGAATTGCTCTGCTGTCTTAGGAATTGAACCTGCTTTCTCCTTGATAGATGAACTTCGTCCTGGCTGGATATTTTGTTGATCTTCTGGGGGAGGGGCCTGTTGTAGTGACTCTCAAGTGTCTTTGCCCGAGGCGGGATTGCACCGCTCTTACCGGCAGCCGGACTAAGTAATCGGCTTGGGTTCGCTTTTGGGAACTTCTGTTCCCTGAACGCTTTCCGTAGAGTTCCGGAGGACGGGAATGAAAATGGCGGCCTCCCAGTCTCCGGCCCGGAGGAGCCGAGAGCCTGGGGCCCCACTCCTCAGTGCGCCCCCAGAGGACAGCACCCAATCACTCCCGTATCCCCAGCCTCTAGCCGCGCTCCGAGCTCACCCAGCCCGCGACCAGTTCAAGGTAACCCCGAGCTGAGAGTTCAGTCCTTGGCTCTGTCTCTGCAGCCGGCTTCTCCGTTCTAATACCTGCGAGCTCTCCGACACTCTGACACCCCCGATCCTTCTGTGACCGTGCGGGGCCTGGGGCCACGCTGACCCTGCGTGGGCTTCACCCTGGTTTAGCTTCTGGAGCAATGTCCCTCAGTGGAACAGACTTTTAAAAGTCCTGATTTTGTGCTCCGTTGCTCCGCCGCTTGCCAGGAGCTGACCCCTCCCCCCGCGGTCTATCTTCCCGTCGTTTTAGATTCACTTCTCCGCCAGTCCTACCTTTCAGAAAGTGGTTGATTTTCTGTTTCTACAGTTGCTGTTCTTCTTCTCTTCACTCTCCCGTTGGATTTGTAGGTGTTTGCAATGTTTAGATAAGCTATCGAGCTGATCTCCTGCTACCTGATGTAGTCTCAGGCTGCTACTTCTCCGCCATCTTGACTCCTCCTCTGTATTTCATTTTTTTATCACCTTTATCTCTGTGGTCTGAGACTCCCTGACTCCTGGCTGCTGCTTAAATCCTCCACTTGGCATGTGGCATTTATAAGTTTCACATCAATTACTTGTCAATAACCAGTTCCTCTTTTTTTGCCTCAACATCAATGATTCTTCCATTGTTGCCTTAGTTCAGGTCTCTGGATTCTTCTCTGTATTCGAAAAGTGACTTTTGTTTGGTAACCAGAGAGTAATTTCTTTAGGATGAAGATGTCTTGGAGTACCATTGGCTACCCTTGATGGAGTCTCCGTTATATGTGGCATGCACACTGGGTTGGGTTGTGACTGTCCACTCTCTTCTGGGCGAGTCTTCTGCAGAGGCACTCATTGCCTGCCGTTCAGAGTGTTTGGTGTCTGGACCGAATATTGTGAGGTTTAGCTTGGTCAGCTCTGGTGTGCCTACGTAAGGAGACTTTCAACCCACTCAACCTTACTAAGGACTCCTGAATGCTGTGTTCAAGGGAGAGGATGTGGGCAGAGCTTTCTTCTAGTCCTCAAAGGAAGGTCTGTTCTCCTTGTACTAAGCACCATGGCATGAGGAAGGTAGTCCCAAGAGGTTTCCAGGATTGGGACTATGTGATTGCAGGTTAGGCAGCTAAAGTCCACACCGTAGTGTCTGTGGCCACTAGCCCAGGCTTTATGCGGACAGTGGTAGAGCCCCAGGATTCTTTTGCCCTCATTGAGGATCTCCATGAACAGTGCCTATCAAGGATGCACAGCAAGAAACAATAATCATACCACTGTGTCAACAAGTATTGTTTCTGATCATGGTTTCCAGGCTGTCTGCACCCGTGCTCTGCAGGAGAAACATAGTTGTTCTCTGGAGTTTACGTCTATCAAGCATGCTGATATGAGATACCCAAAGACCCTTTGTATACAAGTACTCGTGTCACTCAGACTGTCTCCATTTCTACGCCAACAGCCATGGTTCAGCATCCAACTTGTGGGTTGCTGGCATGCTCCTCTTTCCTGGACCTTTGTCTTTGTGCATGGCTCCCTGCCCCCAGCAGCAAAGGTCCACTTCTCCACTAAGACATGTTTTAATCCTTCTCCCATGGTCTCTGCAACTTCTCTCTTTCGTCGTGCAGTTTGATTTCAAAACTTCAGGTTCATTGACACCATGGTTCCATTGATGTGGTCATCTTCCTGTTGTGCTGATGGTTGAAGACAAGCCTGGAGCTCCCAGACATTTCTGCAATTTCCCTGTCCTCCCAATGCACCACAGATTCTTACCCAGCCATAAGCAAGAAGGAATCTTGAAATATGCCACATGTGGCAAAAAGTTGGCAAGAATTGGGTTGTGGACCTTCTGTCCATCACAGAAAGACAAATAACATACGATTTCACTCACTCGAGGGAGGAAGGGAACATGTGAAAAAGCAAGAAAAAACGGATACACAATGAGACTGTAAACGGGCACACAAATTTGATGTTTTTTCAATGGCAGGTTAGGGAGTGCCTGTGTTTCTAAAAGAGGATTGAATGGGATATTCATTGCAAGAAATGTGGCTGAACTAGATGGAACATGAATTTCAATATGTTTGAAGGTGAATTGTGATCAAAAGAAGAGCAACTTTATATCTCTTAAAATATCATTCTAAGTGTTTTGTGAAATACACCCTCCCTCTCACCTACCCCAACATACACACTTAAAAGAGTCCCATAGAATTTAGAGAGCACTCATGGAAACAAACCTCAGAGAAAATACCTTAAGGAAAAAAAAAGTATCAACGTCAGAAACCGACAAAACTGGGAAAGTTAACTTCTTACCTATCAAGAATTAATTAAAGCATTCAGGACTAAACTCTCCTAAACAATCTAACCTAAAAGTCCCCTACACACAAGTATACCAGCATATCCAAGACCTGAGAGAAAAGGATAAATTCCAAGACACATACCCACTACCAAGACTAGGTCATGAACATACACAGCTGATGTCTCAGGTAATGAAAAAGTGTTTGAAGCATTCCTCAAACAGCTCCCAACACCCAAAATGCCCGGTCAAAACAATTTGTTGTTCAACAATCCGAGACATTTAATGAAGGCAATGCCTGGTCTTCTCTACGATTCCCTAAATGTAGGAAGAGGGAAGGATCTAATTTGCAATGTCCAAAGACCCAATTCAGATAAGGACCTCATAAGAAACCAATTGCATACCATTTTCATCAGTAAGATAATAAAACTATACTTCATTTCTTTCCTCTTTCTTTCTTCATCTACATGGGAAATGGCCTGTTTTTCTTTCTTTTCAATACTGTTTCTTTTTTCGAGAAGCCAGCCTTTCATCCCTCATACTTTTGTGAGATATTGTTCCCTGACTCTTTAGTTGCATATACCACCGAGTGCTCATCAACAGCATATATGCCACACCACCTCCATACCATGAACCAGTTCCCTCATTCCTGGCACGTCTCATCCTTCTGTAACCCTCAGCTTGGTTCCCAGAGTCCTGAGTCTCTCCTGGTTTGTCTTCCTGTCTGACTTCTTCTCTTTCCCTTTTCCCTTGCTTTTACTCATGTCCATGGTACTCATCATGGGCCACATATGAGTGAAGTCATATGATATTTCTCTTGGACAACTTCCGATTTCATTGAGAATAACCCAGCCCAGTGTCACTCATGTCAAGGCGAGTATCAGGGCTTCATCCCGCTCGATGTCGGTGGTATCATCTGTAGCCTGGATGGACCACACCTTCTTTATCCTGTAGCCTATTGAAGGGCATCTCAGCTCCTTCCACAGTTCTGCTAGAGTGGGCATGGCAGGTCATCAATTTAGGCAGTTTCCTTTCCTCTGAATTAAGAGAGTTCGTCAACATGGCACCCATAGAATTCATTGCAGTCAAGGATTTCCCTAAGTCCATTGTCATGTTCCATCATTCTTCCTTCTTTCCTTTGCTTTGCTTATTGTTTTTCCAATACTTGTATTCCAGGTACCTCATTGGATCCTCTGGTTCTGCCAGCTTCCTGAACTTTGCTTCCAGCCTGCTAACAAATCTTTTCATAAGGGTATCTTCATTTTTTTAAATGTTTTTGTCACCTTTATCTCTGTGGTTCAAGACTCCCTGATTCCTTCTAGGTTTTTCTGATCCAGAGTTAGTATCCTAGCTGCTGTTAAATCCTCCAACTGGCATGTGACAAGTACAGGTTTCACTTTGATTTATTGGCCATGACCAGTTCCTGTTCTTTTGCCTCGGCATAATTGATTCTTTCATCCTTGCCTTGGTTTAGGTCTCTACATTCTTCTTTGTATTAGAAAAACGCCTTCTGTTTTCTACCCTGACAGTAATTTCTTTAGGATGAAGATGTCATGGAGTGCCACTGGCTGACCCTTGATGGAGTCTCCAGTATATGCGGCATGCCCACTGGGTTGGGTTGTGGCTGTCTACTCTCTTCTGGGCCAGTCCTCTGCAGAGGCACTTATTGCCTGCCATTCAGAGTTTTTGTGTCTGGACCGAATATTGTGAGGTTTAACTTGGTTGGCTCTGGTGTGCCTATGTAAGGAGACTTTCAACTCACTCAACCTTACTAAGGCCTGCTGAATGCTGTGGTCAGGAGAGAGGATGTGGGCAGGGCTTTCTTCTAGTCCCCAATGGAGGGTCTGTTCTCCTGGCACTAAACAAAGTAGCCTGAGGAAGGTAGTCCGAACAGGTTTCCAGGTTTGGGTCTACTTGATTGCAGGTGAGGCATCTAATGTCTGCATCTGTGGCCACTAGCTTGGGTTTTATGCTGGCGGTGGTAGAGCCCCAAGATTCTTTTGCCCTATCGAGTCATCTCCATGAACAGTGCCTATCACTGATGCACAGCAAGAAAAAATAATCATACCACAGTGTCTGCAAGTATTGTTTCTGATCATGGTTTCCAGGCTGTCTGCAACCGGTTGCTTGTTGTTGTGCTCATCAGGAGAAACACAGTGTTCTCTGGAGTCTATGTCTGTCAAGCATTCTGATCTGAGATATTCGGCAATCAAGACCCTTTGGTTGCAAGTACTCGTGCCATTCAGACCAACTCGATTTCTACGCGAAAAATTATGGGTCAGCATGCAACTTGTGGGTTCCCAGTGTGCTCTTCTCTCCTGGGCTTAGGTTGTTGGCCATGGATCCCTGCCTTCTGAAGCACCAACCGTCCTCTTCTCCCCGAAGTGACGTCTACACTCTTCTCCCATGGTCTCTGCGATTTCTTCTTTCACCATGGAGTTTGATTTCAAGGCTTCAGGTTCTTTGATGCGATTGTTCCATTGATGTAGCAATCTTTCTGTTGTGCTGATGGCTGAAGACAAGCCTGGAGCTCCCAGACAATATTTGGTGTTTGTTCCACGGCAGGAGTGTCTGTGTTTCTAAAAGAGGATTGAATGGGACATTCATTGCGAGGAATGTGGCCAAACAAGTTGGAGCATGAGTTTCATTATGTTTGAAGGTGAATTGTGATCCAAAGAAGAGCAACTTTATATCTCTTAAAATATCATTTTAAGCAATTTGTGAAAAACACTCTCTCTCTCACCTCCACCCCCACACACACTTTAAGAGTCCCACTCTTAAAGCCATATGATATTTCTCTTGGAATCCTTCCAATTTCATTGAGAATAACCCAGCCTGGTGTCACTCATGTCAAGGCGAGTATTGGGGCTTCTTCCTGCTTGATGTCGGTGCTATCATCTGTGGCCTGGATGGACCACACCTTCGTTATCCAGTAGCCTATTGAAGGGCATCTTAGCTCCTTCCACAGTTCGGCTAGAGTGAGCATGGCAGGCCATTGATTTAGGCAGTTCCTTTTCCTCTGAATTAAGAGAGTTGGTCAACATGGCTCTCCCAATGTCCTCGGCATATAACGTTAACTGATGTTGACAGGTTTACTGTCCAGGACTCTTCTTTCAGGGATAGAAATCATGCAGAATGTCACTCTCCTTGAAGCCTTTTCAAAGGTATTACAGGTAAAGTCAGGTAGACAGAGCCCTCATTCCTTAGGACTGCTGTTTCAGAATACTAGGAGATCAGGACTCGGACTGCCCAATGCATCCATGCCCTAGCCCGTATCCTTGAAATGTGACTTTCCTTCCCTTATTCCTTCCCTTATCTTCCAAGCTGAACAAACACCAAGAGCAGATGCTTTGCCCTAGAACAAATTGGGGAAAGAACCTATGAAAGGACACTCTCACCCACAGGATGTCAAACCTCCCAGAGATCTCATGATACACAAGAGGCCTCACTGTTGATTGAGATCTCTAGACATTCCAGTGAAAATAGGAACACCTTGCTCTCTCTGGAGAAATGTTGGCTGAATGAATGGTACACCAAATGTCATTTTGTTTTCTCAGCTAAAGGTGAAGTGGGAAAGAAACCACAAGGCCACCTGAGTTCATAAGCAGGCAATCAGGGCTCTTTTTTGGTCCTTCCCAGGGCTTCCTACCTAAATCCATAGGTCTCATAGCTCATGAGAGAGGGATTGCTGCTTCAGTGAAATCAGCTTCTGTGACATCACAAAGTTTTTCCTCTTAGCAACCACTCCTCCCCGAACCATGTCTAATCACTCCACATGGCTTTCATGGTCATGGGTCGTCCAGGAGGTGCCAAAGCCCTCCCAAACCTTTGGACCCACCTGGGTATTTCACCAAGACACTTTGCGAAGCGAGTCAGTGTCACCTTCTCCATGGCTGAATTCATAGTCTTTGGCCAGGACTGTCACCACCAGCCCTCTGCACTCCTGAGAATGGTAAGGATCCACAATTCCATCTTACCCCCATAAGGTCAAGAAATGGTCAGGACTACAACCAAGCCTCAGGCCAGGAACTCCACGCTCCGCACATGTGCATGGTCCTCCGACCCAATGAGGACCCTTGTGACCAGGAAAAGGGCCACCCAGTGAAAGCAGGTGAACACCTGCAACCATGCCAAAGACATGCTTGTCCTCTTCAACAGCGAGGACATGAGTTCCTCTAGCATCTCCAGTAACCGTCCCAAGAAGGCCTCCCTATCTTCCAAGGTGACTAGGAATCAAAGGCAGACCCTACACCCAAGAACCTTAGGCCCATGCGGGCTCATCGGTTTGGATTCAACAGGAGCAAGCACGGAGCCTGGTGGAGAAGACCCACTTCCTATGTGAAGGCATTGGAAAGTCTTCTATGCCAGTTTCAGGAAGACAACATATATCTACAAAAGGATGCCTTGAAGATGATTCAATGGCCTAAGATCCCTGAGCATTCCCGCAGGGTGGTAAAGCTTCCTTCTGTGAACCTAAGGGATATGTTGCAGCACAAGGCTGCCTTAAGCCTCCCATTTTCATTCTGCAGAGGTTTTCATGGGATAAACAAACAGTGCCTGTTGCAGATGATGTGCATGTTCTAAAGGACCAGTTGAGGAGGAACAATGGGAGAACAACGGGCCATTGCAGTGGGACAGAGAGCAGATGCTACATGTTTGTGGGGAGATGCAGGAATAAGAAGAGGAGAACAAACAAAGGAGCTAAGGGCCAAGGTCTGGAATTTTAGGATGGTGGGAGGTGCTCTGGATCTGGCTGCGTTCCATAGGGGCATAGGTCCAAACTGAGTAAAGCAGCCTCTGGCCCTAGTCAATGCTTATCTACTGTTTCTTGTTGTTGTTGTTGTTGCTTTTCAACGATGTTCTTGCATGTATGGGACAGAGTGAGACAGCGAGAACATAATCAGTGAGGGAGCTGGAGAAGGGAAGCAGACGTGTCTCTGAGTGGGGAACCTCAGGTGAGAGACCTTCCAATGAGCCTGGGATAAGGAGCAGGGCTGAAGGCCTCCTCTGAATTGAGGGAGACATGCCTGGACACAAACTGATCTGCTTAACACCTCATTGTTCTAGACAAGAACTCCTGCTCTGTCTTGTTTAGAAATGCAGGGGATAGGGTTTTGGCTTGGGCTTGTGTGGCTTGCTCTATACAATGTGCTGCTACCGATGGCATAACTGGTTACCTCAATGTAAAGCACTTGGCTTTAGAAACACTCTTCTCCCAAGCATATTTTGGCAATGGTAATTCCTCAATTGCTAGCATTTGAAGGTGAATGAAACTATGTCTTGTGTTGCTCTGCTTCCGTAGATGGTGCTGGGAGTCATCTGTACCTCGGGTCTGGATCTCTGTTTCTGCCCCAAGATGAGGGATGTTTTCAGCTCTGATTTCACAAAGAAATGTTGGGACCACTGTTTTCTCTCTTCTAGGTCTCCTACAAGAAGCACCCATAGACATTCATTACAGTCACGGATTTCCCGAAGTCCATTGTCATGTTCCATCATTCTTCCTTCACTCCTTTGCTTTTCTTTTTTTTTTTTTTCCTGTCCTTGTTTTCCAAGTGACTCATTGGATCCTCTGGTTCTGCCAGCTTTCTGAACTTGCATCCAGTTTGTTAACAAATCCTTATATTAGGGTCTCTTCATTTCATTTTTTTTTATCACCTTTTTCTCTGTGGTCCGAGACTCCCTGATTCCTTCTTTGTTTTTAGATCCAGAGTGAGTATCCTGGCTGCAGTTTAAATCCTCCACCTGGCAAGGAACATGTACTTGTTTCACTTCGATTGTGTGGCCATGACCATTTCTTGTTCTTTTACCTCGGCATCATTTGATTCTTCGATGGTTGCCTTAGTCAGATCTCTGTATTCTTCTTAGTATTCAAAAATGCCTTCTGTTTTCTACACTGAGGGTAATTTCTTTAGCATGAAGATGTCATGGAGTGTCGCTGGCTGAACCTTGATGGAGTTTCTGGTGTATATGGAATGTCCCCTGGTTTGAGTTGTGGCTATACACTCTCTTCTTTGCCAGTCCTCTGAAGAGGCACTTGTTGCCTGCCATTTGGAGTGTTTGGTGTCTGGACCGAATATGGTGAGGCTTAGATTGGTGGGCTCTGGTGTACCTGTGAAAGGAGACTTTTGACACATTCAACATTACTAAGGCCTGCTGAATGCTGTGGTCAGGAGAGAGGAAGTGGGAAGGGCTTTCCTCCAGTCCCCAATGGAGTGTCTGTTCTCCTGGTACTAAGCAACATGGCCTGAGGAAGTCAGTCCAAACAATTTCCCAGGTTTGGGACTACATGATTGCAAGTTAGGCAGCTGTCCGCACATCCTGTCTGTGGCCACTTGCTTGGGATTTGTGCTGACAGTGGTAGAGTCCCAAGATTCTTTTGCCCCCATCTCCATGAACAGTGCCTATCACAGATGCACAGCAAGAAACAATAATCATACCACTGTTTCAACAAGTATTGTTTCTGATCATTTTTTTCAGGCTGTCTGCACCCGGCTGCTTGCTGGTTTACTCTGCAGGAGAAATACAGTGCTCTATGGGGCTATGTCTGTCAAGCATGCTGATCTGAGATTCCTGGGCCTCAAGTCCCTTTGGTTGCAAGTTCTCATGCCATTCAGAACCTCTCCATTTCTCTGCTAATAGCTATGGGTCAACTTCCAACTAGTGGGTTCCCAGTGTGCTCCTCTCTCCTGGGCCTTTGTCTTTGGCCATGGCTCCCTGCACTCTGAAGCACCAACCGTCCACTTCTACCCTAAGACATGTCTACACCCTCTCCCATGGTCTATGTGACTTCTTCTGTCTTTCGCTATGGAGTTTGATCTAGGCTTCATGTTCATTGATGCCATGGTTCCATTGATGTTGTCATCTTCCTGTTTTCTGATGGCTGAAGACAAGACAGGGGATAATTCTACAGTTAATATTCTACAATTTCCCTGTCCTCCCAGTGCACCACAGACTCTTAGCCAGCCATAAGCAAGAAGGAATCTTGAAACTTGCCACATGTGGCAGAATGGTGGAGAACATTGGGATGCGTCCCATCTCTCAGTCACAGAAAGAAAATATCATACGATTTCTCTCATTCATGGAAGTAAAGGAACAGGTGAAAAAGCAAGAAGAAAGGGACACACAATGAGACTTAACTGGGCACATATAATATGGTGTTTGTTCCAAGGCAGGTTACTGAAAGTATGTGTTTCTAAAAGAGGATTAAATTGGATATTCGTTGCAGGAAATGTCGCCAAACGAGATAGAGCATGAGTTTCCATTATGTTTGAAGGTGAATTGTGATCCAAAGAAGAGTGTCTAAATATTTCTTAAAATATTCTAAGCGTTTTGTGAAACACACCCACCCACATACTCACCCACACACTTAAAAGTGTCCCACAGAACTTAGGGAGCAAGTAAGGAGTAGCACTCATGGAGACAAACCTTAGAGAAAATACCATAAAGGAAGAAAGTATCAAAGTCACAGACCAACAAAACTGGAAAAGTTAACTTCTTATCTATCAAAAATTAATTAAAGCATTCAGGACTAATCTCTCCTAAGCAACCTCACCTAAAAGACCTCTACACACATGTATGCCCACAAATCCAATACCTGAGAGAAAAGGATAAATCTTGAGACACATACCCACTATCAAGACTAGGTCATGAACATACACATCTGACGTCTCAGGTAATGACGAAGGTGTTTGAAGCATTCCTCAAACACCTCCTAACACCCAAAAAGCCAGTTTCAAATCAATTTCCTGGTACATGCTCTGAGACATTTAATGAAGGCAATTTTGGTTCTTCTCATCTATTCCCGAAATGTAGGATGAGGGAAGATTCTAATTTGCAATGTCCAAAGACCCAATTCAGATAAGGACCTTATAAGAAACCAATTGCAAAATTATAAAGTACTCATGAAAGAAATTGAGGAAGACACAAAAAAATGGAAAAATGTTCCATGCTCCTGGATTGGAAGAATAAATATTGTGAAAATGTCTATGCTACCTAAAGCAATCTACACATTTAATGCAATCCCTATCAAAATACCATCCATTTTTTTCAAAGAAATGGAACAAATAATCCTAAAATTTATATGGAACCAGAAAAGACCTCGAATAGCCAAAGGAATATTGAAGAACAAAGCCAAAGTTGGTGGCATCACAATTCCGGACTTCAAGCTCTATTACAAAGCTGTCATCATCAAGACAGCATGGTACTGGCACAAAAACAGACACATAGATCAGTGGAACAGAATAGAGAGCCCAGAAATCGACCCTCAACTCTATGGCCAACTCATCTTCGACAAAGCAGGAAAGAATGTCCAATGGAAAAAAGACAGCCTCTTCAATAAATGGTGCTGGGAAAATTGGACAGCCACATGCAGAAAAATGAAATTGGACCACTTCCTTACACCACACACGAAAATAGACTCCAAATGGATGAAGGACCTCAATGTGAGAAAGGAATCCATCAAAATCCTTGAGGAGAATGCAGGCAGCAACCTCTTCGACCTCAGCCGTAGCAACATCTTCCTAGGAACAACGGCAAAGGCAAGGGAAGCAAGGGCAAAAATGAACTATTGGGATTTCATCAAGATCAAAAGCTTTTGCAGAGCAAAGGAAACAGTTCACAAAACCAAAAGACAACTGACAGAATGGGAGAAGATATTTGCAAACGACATATCAGATAAAGGGCTAGTATCCAAAATCTATAAGGAACTTAGCAAACTCAACACCCAAAGAACAAACAATCCAATCAAGAAATGGGCAGAGGACATGAACAGACATTTCTGCAAAGAAGACATCCAGATGGCCAACAGACACATGAAAAAGTGCTCCACGTCACTCGGCATCAGGGAAATACAAATCAAAACCACAATGAGATATCACCTCACACCAGTCAGAATGGCTAAAATTAACAAGTCAGGAAATGACAGATGCTGGAGAGGATGTGGAGAAAGGGGAACCCTCCTCCACTGTTGGTGGGAATGCAAGCTGGTGCAACCACTCTGGAAAACAGCATGGAGGTTCCTCAAAATGTTGAAAATAGAACTACCCTATGACCCAGCAATTGCACTACTGAGTATTTACCCTAAAGATACAAACATAGTGATCCGAAGGGGCACGTGTACCCGAATGTTTATAGCAGCAATGTCTACAATAGCCAGACTATGGAAAGAACCTAGATGTCCATCAACAGATGAATGGATCAAGAAGATGTGGTATATATACACAATGGAATACTATGCAGCCATAAAAAGAAATGAAATCTTGCCATTTGCGACGACGTGGTTGGAACTAGAGCGTATCATGCTTAGTGAAATAAGTCAATCGGAGAAAGACAACTATCATATGATCTCCCTGATATGAGGACATGGAGAAGCAACATGGGGGGGTAGGGGGATAGGAGAAGAATAAATGAAACAAGATGGGATTGGGAGGGAGACAAACCATAAATGACTCTTAATCTCACAAAACAAACTGGGGGTTGCTGGGGGGAGGTGGGATTGGGAGAGGGGGAGCGGGCTATGGACATTGGGGAGGGGAGGCGAACCATAAGAGACTATGGACTCTGAAAAACAACCTGAGGGTTTTGAAGGGTCAGGGGTGGGAGGTTGGGGGAACAGGTGGTGAGTAATGGGGAGGGCACGTTTTGCATGGAGCACTGGGTGTTGTGCAAAAAGAATGAATACTGTTACGCTGAAAAAATAAATAAAATGGAAAAAAAAAAAGAAACCAATTGCATACCATTTTAATCAGTAAGATAATAAAACTATACTTCATTTTTTTCCCTCTTTCTTTCTTCATCTCTATGTGAAATGGCCGGTTTTTCTTTCTTTTCAATACTTTTTCTTTTGTTCGGGAAGCCAGCCTTTCATCCCTCATACATTTGTGAGATAGGGTTCCCTGATTTTTTAGTTGCATATACCACCGAGTGCTCATCAACAGCATATATGCCACACCACCTCCATACCATGAACCAGTTCCCTCATTCCTGGCACGTCTCCTCCTTCTGTAACCCTCAGCTTGGTTCACAGAGACCTGAGTCTCTCCTGGTTTGTCTCCCTGTCTGACTTCTTCTCTTTCCATTTTCCCTTGCTTTTACTCATGTCCATGGTACTCCTTGTGGGCCAAAAAAGTGAAGCCATATGATATTTTCCTTGGATTCCTTCCAATTTCATTGAGAATAACCCAGACCAGTGTCACTCATGTCAAGGCGAGTATCAGGGCTTCAGCCCAGGACTCTGCGTGCCCACCTGAAGGAAATTCTGCCCGTCACATTTGCACAATCCCTCCAGATTGTGAGACACTTGCAATGCCCCTGAGCCCAACCCAAATTCGTTGGCCACCTTGGAAAAAAGACGCATTTGGACACATGTCAGACACCTACTTTCAGGCAGACAGCCAGGTCAATGGCCCTGAGTCAGATAATGGAACCTGACATACCCTTAGGACGTTAATGGACTCTAGCATAGGTTTGCTGGCATCTGTCTCCAGAGGCAAATTCTGGAATACCTATATATTGTCCAACACTTGATCCCTGACCCACAAAATAGAACACCTCCTGTCCGCAGAAGGCAACCTGGCTATTGGGAGCTGCGTCCAACCCTCAAGGGAGGAGCATCCTGCACGGCGTGTGAGCTGCCGCCACATGCTAAGGATTCCCTGGAAAGAGGCCAGCATTGTGACCCATCAGAATGATTCTCCCTGTCACCTCAGCCTCCTGGACACTTTGCCCCAGAGCCACCAGATCGAAAAGGCCTTGTTCCTGGGCTGGAAGTGTAAGCGGAGCTGGGATTTCCAGGTGTCCATGTGGAGACTTCTGCTACTACGTCTTTCCATATGGGGGACCCTGGTGCCATCCAAATGGACGCCCCGTCTCCCGCAGAAAGAAAGCTTGCTGTTTGGAGCAGCTCACAAATCCCAGCCTAGCAAGGCCTCCAAGGCCTTATGAGGCCACCCCTCCATTCGTAGGCTATCATGGACAGAAACTTCATCATGAAAGAACATCTGACACGTGACCTGACTCAGGTGCTGGAGATCTCGGGCCATACACTGCACATTGGAAATGTCACATGCTCAGTACTGAACAGAACCAGCACTTGTTCGTTCAGAATTCTATCCTCACCCTGCTTGCCTGCCAGCCCTAAAGATTGTTCATTCAGGAGATACAACGCAGTCTTCTGCCTGACCTCCAGAAGAAAAAAAAAAAGGCCCTAGGTGTCTGATCTGAATCCCCACATGAGGATCAATCTGCATGGACCTCGATGGCACCCCAATGTCCTAGGCCGCCCTGTGCACTAATGCTCTGTCTGACACAGCCCATCCCCAACTCCCATAAGACCCCAGATATCGGACCCCGTATCCTGCAAGTGGTTACGTGCCAAGACCAGATACTGTCATCTCTACCCAACCAGGGTATTCAGGCTTCTGTGTCCAGACCATAGCTAAAGTCCGGGCCTCTGGGGAACCTGAAGCAAAACATAGTACTGCTCCTATGCCACGACGGGAAAGCTTGCATTGGGGATGGGGGTCTAACCCTCAGAGTGGGAGCCAGCTGCATGGACCACATACCACACCCAACTAGGAGGGATGCCCTGGCCACAAACAGGCATTGTGACCCTCAGCCTGAGCAAGGTTTCAAACCAGCCCCCTCGCTAACTGGACCAGGAACTCACATATCAGGCGTGACATGCCTGTAGGCCCAAATTCTCACCCTCGGTCGCGTTCTCAGGCACCAGGACACAGAAGCTGACTCTGTAATCCATACTATGGCGGGACTCCTGAGATGGAAAACAGCACTCTTCACTTCCCCCCTAAAGACACCAAACCCTTGGGAGTTGGTCAGAATCCTCGCAAGGTGAATCTCCTGTGACGCCAGAGGCTACCACTCCATACCATGACCATGTGAGACACACAACCCAGACAGAAAGGCCCATGATCCCGCCTCCCTGTCGTAATCATTGCAGATCCTGTGGCACTGCCCTCCCAGTCTGCAAATCGGCCTTCCATCACCTCACCCCTAACCCTATCCCGAGTTTATGTTTGCAGAATTTTGGCCCCAAAGCCCTGGCCACGAGGCCCTCTAGGATGGGGCCTTTGGGGCCAAAGCACAGGACTCTGACTGTCCACCCGCAGGAAGCTCTGACAATCCACATTTTCACAAAATCTCCATTTGGGAGACATCTGCAATGCCCTGGAGCCCACCGCAAATTGGTTGGCGGCCTTGGAAAGGAGTTGCATTTGAACACAGGCCAAAAACCTACCTCCAGTCAGAAATCCATGTCAATGTCCCTGTGTCAGTAGATGGAACCTAACATAACCCTAGGACCTCAAGAGAACGATAGCTTAGGTTTGCATTTGCAGGCATTTGTCTCCAGAGACGAAATCAGGAATACCCACATATGGTCCAACACTTGATGCCTGAGCCACAAAACTGAACACGTCCTGTCCCCAGAAGGCAACCTTGCTCTTGGGAGCTGCGTCCAACCCTCAGGAGAGGAGAATCCTGCATGGTGCCGGAACACCCGCCACATTCTAAGGTCTCCCAAGACACAAGCCAACATTGTGACCCATCAGAATGAGGCCCCCTGTCACCTCAGCCCCTTGGGCACTTTGTCCCGGAGCCACCAGATCAAAACGGCTTTTTTTTGGGACGGAAGGCTAAGTGGAGCTGGGCTTTCCAGGCAGCTGTGCGGTGATTTCTGCTATGACGTCTGTCCATACAGGGGATGCTGGTACCATCCAAACGGACTCCCCCTGTCCCACAGAAGGATAGCTTGCTGTTTGGAGCAGCTCACAAGCCCCAGCCTGGTAAGACGTCCATGACCTCATGAGGCCAGCCCTCCATTCATCGGCCATCATTGACTCAAACTCCAGGGTGAGTGACCATCTGAACTGTGCCCTGACTCAGGTGCTGGAGATCTTGAGTCAGAGACTGCACAAGGAAATTCCATGTCCTCGGATCTGAAAGGAACTGGTGCTTGTGCGTTCAGAATTCCGTCCTCAACCTCCTGGGCTGCAAACCCTCCAGATTGTTCATTCAGGAGCCCCAACGCAGTCTTTTGCTTGCCATCCAGAAAGAAGAATGGCCTTAGGGGTAGGCCCAGAATCCCCACGTTAGGATCAACCTGCACGGACCTCAAAGGCACACCAATATTGGAAGCCCAACCTCTGCACTAATGCTCAGTCTGACACAGCGTGAGCCCCGACCTCCCATCAGTCCCCCAGGTAGCGGGCCCCATATCCTGCAGGTGGGACCTTGCATGGCAAGAGACTGTCATCTCTACCAAATCTGGGTATTCTGACTTACCTTCCCAGACCAGAACTCAAATCCCGGACTATGGGGGAACCTCAAGCACAAAACAGTACTCTTTCTTCCCCATGATGGGAAAAGCTTGCTGTGGGGATGGGGGTATAACCTCAGAGTGGGAGCCAGCTGCATGGCCTTTGAGACCACGCCCACCCAGGAAGGCTGCCTTGGCCTCAAATAGGCATTGTGACCCTCAGCCTGAGCATGTTTTCAAACCAGACCTGTAGCAAGCTGGTCCAGGAGCATGCATATCAGGCCTGACATGTCCCTAGGCCCAATTCCTCACCCTCGGTTGGGCTCTACAGGCGCCCGGACCTAGAAGCCGACTCTGGAATCCCTGCTATGGCGGGACACCTGAGTTGAAAAACAGCACTGTTCCCTTCCCCTGGGAAGACACCAAACCCTGAGAGCTGGGCTGAATCCTCACAGAGGCAGAACCTCCCATGACCCTATGAGGATAACGCTACATTCCGTGGCCAACAGAGACACACAATCCAGACAGAAAATCCTGCACTCCCTCCTGCCCATTGCCGTCATTTCAGATCCCGCAGCACTACCCTCACGGTCCGCAGATCGGGAAGGCCATCACCTCGACGAGAACCCTTTCTCGAGTTTGTGTTTGAAGTCATTTGTCTCCAAAGCCCTGGCCGAAAGGCACTCCAGGATGGGGCCTCTGGAGCCACAGTGCAGGACTCTGCATGCCCACCCTAAGAAATCTCTGCTGGTCCACATTTCCACAAACCCTCCAGATTGGGAGACACATACAATGCCTCTGAGCCCACCCCAAATTTGTTGGCCGCCTTAGAAAAATGGAACATTCAGACACATGCCAGACACCTACTTCCAGGCAGACAATAAGTACATGGCCCTGAGTCAGAAGATAGAACCTGACATAACCCTAGGACCTCAACAGAACCCTAGCTTAGGTTTGCTGCCATCTGCCTCCAGAGACAAACTCTGAAATACCTATATATGGTCCAATATTGATCCCTAGGCACAAACCAGAACAACTCCTGTCCCCAAAAGGCAACATGGCTCTTGGGAGCTGTGTCCAACCCTCAGGGGTGGAGAATCCTGCATGGCGCCTGAGCCCCCGCCACATTCTAGGGTCTTGCAGGACACAAGCCAGCATTGTGACCCATCAGAATGAGGCTCCCTGTCACCTCAGCCCCTGGGCACTTTGCCTCAGAGTCACCAGATCAAATTGGTCTTGTTCCTAGTCTGGAAGGGTAAGCATAACTGGGCTTTCCAGTCATCCATGCAGTGACTTCTGCTAAGAATTCTTTCCATATGGGTTACTCTGGTTCCATCCAAATGGACTCCCCCTGTCCCACAGTAGGAAAGCTTGCTGTTTGGAGCAGCTCACAAACCCAAGCCTAGAAGACCTCCATGGCCTCAAGAGACCACCCCTCCACTCGTCGGCCATCATGGACACAAACTCCAGAGTGAGCGACTATCTGACACATGCCCTGAGTCAGGTGCTGAAGATCTCCAGTCAGATGCTGCACCTTGGAAATGCAAGGTGCTCCACACTGGATGGAACCGGCGCTTGTGCGTTCAGAATTCCTTCCTCAGCCTTCTGGCAACGCAGCCTTCTAGATTGTTCACTCAGGAGCCTCAACGCAGTCTTCTGCCAGCCCTCCAGAAAGGACAAGAGCCCTAGGGGTCTTCCAGAATCCCCACGTGAAGATCAACTGCACAGACATCGACAGCCCCCAATGCCCTAGGCCACCCTGTGCACAAATGCTCCATCTGACAGCTTGAGCCCCGACCTCCCAACAGCCCCCCAGGTAGCGGGACCCATATCCTGCAGGTGGGACGTGCCATGTTCAGAGACTGTAATCTCTACCCACTGGGTATTCAGGCATCTGTGTCCAGACCATAGCTCAAGTCCTGGCCAATGGGGGAACCTCAAGAATCAATGAGCACTCGTCCTTCCCCATGAATGGTAAACCTTGCTGTGGGGGTGAGGGGCTAATACTCAGAGTGGTAGCCACCTGCATGGCACAAGAGACAACGCCCACCCAGGAGGGCTGCCCTGGCCACAAACAAGCATTGTGACCTTTAGCCTGAGCCCGCGTTCAAAACAGCCCCCTCGTTAGCTGGACCCGGAGCTCGCATACCGGTCCTGAGAGGCCCCAGGCCCAAATCTTCACCCTCAGTTGGGTCCCCCATGCACCCGTAACCGGAAGCTGATTCTGGAGTCCCTGCTATGGCAGGACCCCTGAGACGGAAACGTGCACACTTCCCTTCCCCCCAAAAGACACCAAACCCTTCAGAGCAGGGAAGAATCCTCAGAGGTAGAATCTCTAATGGCCAGAGTAGGCCAACCATCCATTCCATGGCCAACCCAGACACACAACCCAGACAGAAAAGCCTGCGCTCCCACCTCCCCGTCAGCCTCATTTCCGATCATGAGGCACTGCCCTCACGTGCTAGAGAATTGCAGACCGGGCCTGCCATTACCTCGCCCCTCACCCTAACCCCAGTTTTTGTTTGCAGACTTTTGTCCCTAATGCTCTGGCCGGCAGGCCATCCAGGATGGGGCCTCTGGAGCCACAGCACAGGATTCTGCCTGCCCTCCCAAAAGAAAGTCTGCCTGTCACATTTGCACAAATCCTCCAGATTGGGAGACACCTGCAAGGCCCCTGATCCCAACCAATTCCGTTGGGCGCTGGACAGAAATGCACAGTCTAACACATGCCAGACACCTACCTCCAGGCAGACACCCAGGTCAATGACCCTGAGTCAGAAGATGGAAAATGACATGCCCCTAGGACCTCAACAGAATCCTAGCTAAGGTTTGCAGGCATCTGTCCCCAGAGGAAAGTTTTGGAGTGTAAGGGTCCATGATCAATGTTATGAGACTCCACAAAGCAAAAATCAAGCAACGCTTTTCAGGCCAAGCATCGAAAATCAAACCGACATTTCAG
Organism: Meles meles; assembly: GCF_922984935.1. NCBI lineage: Eukaryota > Metazoa > Chordata > Mammalia > Carnivora > Mustelidae > Meles > Meles meles. The sequence goes on from NW_025721520.1 coordinate 2,673,792, forward strand.
GGCCATATCTTACATCTAGGGATGACGACAAGGACGCCGCTCCCGATGACAAAGAAGCGTGAATGGCGAGGACGACAACCCTGACGACACAGACTATGCTCCCCCAACACCACTCTGACAAGGTCGCTACCCAGATGAGGCCACTGTGGATGAGGCAGACTGGATGGGTCGGCTCAAGATGAGACTGCTCCCCAAACGAGGCTGCTCTGGATGAGGCTACATGCTGGACAAAGTCCGTACCCGATGATGAAGAGGCCGCTCCGGACCAGGCCACTCTCCGACTAGGCCACATGCCAACTATGTGGTTCCCAGGAATGACGCCACTCTGGCAAGGTGGCACCTCGGAGCAGTGAGGCCAGTCTCGGCGGGGCCATGGTTAGGAGGGTCACAGGGTGTGATGCTGCTAGGGGAGGCGAGGCTGCTCATGGTGACGCTGCTGCTCGGTGTGGGGCGGCTCCCAGTAATGCTGCTCCCAATGCTCCCGATGATCCTGAAGCTTTGATGCTCCTGACAATCCCAACACTATCACTCCTACGACTACCCTAACGGCTCTCAACGACTAATCTAATGGCTACTCTAACTCCTGCTACCACTCTAACGGCTATTCTAATTCCTCCTAATTCTCTAACAGCTATTCTAACTCCTCTTACTTCTCTAATGGCTTTTCTAACTCCTCCTACTTCTCCCCCCCCCAGCCTCACAGACTAACCTTTATAGAGGTGGTTGAGCCCAGCCAACACACAGGTGGCCAATGAGATTTCAACTCACCACAGTTAATATATGCATGCCCCACTAATTGGATAAGGCAATCTGGCCAGGCCTGCCCCAATATCCAGGGTTTAAAAGTAATTTCCTCTGGATAACCAGGCCCCTACATATGTTCCAATGCTAGGTCTCTGAACCACAAAACAGAACAACTCCTGTCCCCAGAAAGCAACCTGTCTCTTGGGGGCTGCGTCCAACCCTCGGGGAGGGGGGGAGATTCCTGCATGGTGCCTGAGCTCCCATCACATTCTAAGGTCTCCCTGGACACAAGCCAGCATGGTGACCCATCATCATGAGGCTCCCTGTCAACTATGCCACCTGGGCACTTGCTCAACAGCCATCGGATCGAAACTGCCTTGCTCCTGGGCTAAGAGAATAAGTTGAGCTGGGCTTTCCAGATATCTATGCGGTGAGCTCTGCTACCATATATTTCCATACGGGGGATAATGGAGCCATCAAAAGAGACTCCCCCAGTCCTGCAAAAGAAAAGCTTGCTGTTTGGAGCAGCTCACAATCCTCAGTCTGGGAAAACCTCCATGGCTTCCTGAGGCCACACTTCTATTCATCTAGCATCATGCACACAAACTCCAGCGTGATCGACCATCTGACCCTCGCCCTGACTCACGTGCTAGAGAATTTGAGTCAGACGCTGCACATTGGAGCTACCATGTGCTCGGCACTGAACAGAAACGGTGCTTGTGCATGCAGACTTCCATCGCCACCCTCCTGGCCAACAAGCCCTCCAGACTGGGAATTCTAGAGCCACAACGGGGCCTTCTGACTGCCATCCAAAAAGAAGAAGCGTCCTATTCGTCTGCCCAGATTCACCATGTGAGGATCAACCTGCACGGCCCTAGATGGAACGCCAATATCCAGGCCGAATGTGCACTAATGCACTGTGTGACACAGCAGAGTACCGACCTCCATTCAGTCCCCAAGTTAGTGGGTGCCACCTCCTGCAGGGGGACCTGCCATGGCCCTAAGCTGTCATGTCTACCCAACATTGGTGTTCAGGCATCTGTGCTCAGACCATAACTCAAATATCGGCCTATGGGGGAACCTCAAGCACAAAGGAGCACTCCTCCTTCCCCATGGCTGGAAAAGCTTAATGTGGAGATAGGCTTCACACCCTCAGTGTGGGAGCCATGTGCATAGCCCAAATACACGCCCACCGAGGAGGTCTTCCCTGGGCACACACAGGCATTGTGACCATCATCCTGAGCCTGCTTTCAAACAATCCCCCTCACCAGCTGTACCAGGAGCACGCATTTCGGGCCTGCCATGCCCCTAGGCCCAAATCTTCACCCTCGGTTGAGTTCTCCAGGCGCCTGGACCCAGAACCCAACTCTGGAATCCCTGCTATGGCGGGACCACTGAGAAGGAAAACAGCTCTCTTCCCTTCATCCAGAAAGACACCAAAACCTTGGGAGCCATGCAAAATCCCCACAGAGGCAGAATTACCCAGGGACCATGAGGCCACCACTCCATTCCATGGACAACAGAGCACACAACCCAGACAGAAGAGCCTACGCTCCCGCCTCCCCATCAAAATAATTTCAGATCTCAAGGCACTGCCCTCATGATCTGCAGATCGGGACTGCCATCACCTCAACCCTCACCCTAAACCGAGTTTGTGTTTACAGACTTTTGTCCCCAAAGCCCTGGCCCACAGGCCCTCCAGGATTAGGCGTTTTGAGCCACAGCACAGGACTCTCCTGCCCTTCTGAAGGATATTCTGCTCATCACAGTTGCAAAAACCCTCCAGATTGGGAGACACATGCAAGGACCCTGAGACCACCCAATTTCGTTGGCCGCTCTAGTCAGAAATGCACAGTCTGACACATGCCACACACCTACTTCCAGGCAGACACCCAGGTTAATGGCCCTAAGTCAGAAGATGGAAACTGACATGCCCCTAGGATCTCAATGGAATCCTAGCTTAAGTTTGCAGGCATCTGTCCCCAGAGGAATGTTCAGAGTCCTTACCTATGTTCCAACGCTAGGTCCCTTATGCAAAAAACAGCACACCTCCTGTCCCCAGAAGGCAACCTGATTCTAAGGAGCTGTGTAAGACCCTCAGGGGTGGAGATTTCAGCATGGCGCCGGTGCCTCTGCCACATACTTAGGTCTCATGAGACACAAGCCAGCAATGTGATCCATCAGCTTGAGGCTCCCTGTCAACACAGCCCCCTGGGCAATTCACCCCAGAGCCACCAGATCGAAACTGCCTTGATCCTGGGCTGCAAGTGTAAGCTGAGCTGGGATTTCCAGGCATCCATTCGAAGAGCTCTACTACCAAGTCTTTCCATATGGGGGACCCTGAATCCATAAAAACGGACTCCCCCTGTCCCACAGAAGGAAATCTTGCTGTTTGGAGCAGTTCACATGACCCAGCCTGGGAAAATCTCCCTGGAATCTTGAGGCATCCCCTTCATTAGTCGGCCATCATTGACACAACTCCAGTGTGAGCGACTATCCGACACTCACCCTGACTTGGGTAATAGAGGTCTCGAGTCTGACACTGAACATTGGAATTACCATGCGCTCGTCACTGAACTGAACCAGCGCTTGTACATTCAGATTTCCGTCCTCAACTTCATGGCCAGCAGGGCCTCCAAATTAGGAATTCTGGAGAGACAACGCAGCCTTCTGCATGCCCTCCAGAAAGAAGTAGGGCCTTATGGGTCTGTCCATAATCCCCACGAGAGGATCCACCTGCATGGCCATTGAAGGCACCCCAATATCCTAGGCCGCCCTATGAACTAATGCTCTGTCTGACACAAACTGAGCCCTGACCTCCCATCAGCCCCCCAGGTAGCGGGCCCCATATCCTGCAGGTGGGATGTGCCAAATCCAAACTGCCATCTGGACCCAACCTTGGTATTTAGGCATCTCTGCAGAGACCATGACTCAAATCCCAGCCTATGGGGGAATCTCAAGCACAAAAGAACAATCCTCCTTTCAAACGGCAGGAAAAGCTTGCTGTGGGGATGGGGTCAAACCCTCAGTGTGGGAGCCATCCGCATGGTCCATGATACCACACCCACATATTAGGGTGGCCCTGGCCACAAACAGGCATTGTGACCCTCAGCCTGAGCCCACTTTCATACAAGCCCCCTAGCTATCTGGACCAAGAGCCCACATAGAAAGCCTGCCATGACCATAGGCACAAATCCTCACCCTCGGTCTCGTTCTCCAGAAGCACAAACCCATAAGGTGACTCTGGGATTCCTGATATGGTGGGACCACTGAGATGAAAATAGACTCTTCCCTTCCCCCCAAAGACACCAAACCCTTGGGAGACGGGCAGAATCCCCACAGAGGCAGAATCTCCCATGGCCCTATGAAGCCACCCCTCATTTCTGTGGCCATCCGAGACACACAACCCAGAAAGAAAAGCCTGCGCTTCTGACTCCTCACCGAACTTATTTCAGATCCTGGGGCACTGCCCTCACGGTCCGCAGATCAGGCCTGGCATCACCTGGACCCTCACACTAACCTCAGTTTGTGTTTGCAGACTTTTATCCCCAAAGCCCTGGCTGACAGGCCCTCCAGGATGGGACCACTGCAGCCAAAGCGCAGGACCCTGCCTGCCATCCTGAAGGAAACTGTGCTCATTACAGTTGTACAAACCATTCAGATTGGGAGACAACTGCAAGGTCCCTGAGCCCACCCCAATTTTGTCGGCCGCTCTGGAAAAAAAAAAAAAAGGGAATTCTGACACTGCCAGACACCTACCACCAGGCAGACGCCCAGGTCATTGGCCCGGGGTCAGAAGGTGGAACCTGACATGCCTTTAGGACTTCAACGGAACCCTAGGTTAGGTTTGCAGGCATCTGTCCCCAGAGGCAATTTCCAAAATCACTTCATATGTTCCAACGTTTGGTCCCTGTCCAGATAACAGAATACTTCCTGTCCCAGCAGGCAACCTGGCTCTCAGGAGCTGTGTCCAACCCTCAGGGGAGAAGAATCCTGCATGGAACATGAGAATCCGACACACTCTAAGGTCTCACTGGACACAAGCCAGCATTGTGACCCATCAACATGAGGATCCCTGTCCACTCAGCCCCCAGGGTTCATCGCCCCAGAGCCACCAGATCAAAACTGCCTTGTTCCTGGAATGCAATGTTAAGCTGAGCTGGGCTTTCCAGACATCCATGTGGTGAGCTCTGCTAACAAGTCTTTCCATATGGGGAAGCCAGGAGCCATCAGAACCGATTCCTCCTATCCTGGAAAAGGAAAGGTTGCTGTTTGGAGCAGCTCACAAGCTCCAGGCTTGGAAAACCTCCATGGTCTCCTGAGGGCACCCCTCCATTCTTCGGTCATGTTAGACAAAAACTCCACCTTGAGCTACCATCTTACACTTGCCCAGACTCAGCTGCTGCAGATCTCGAGTCAGATGCTGAACACTGGAACTGCCATGCACTTGGCACTGAACTGAACTGGCACTTGTGTCATCTGGCTTCCGTCCTCTCCCTTCTGGCTCACAAGCACTCCAGATTGGGAATTCTGGAGCCACAACGCAGCCTTCTGCCTGCCATCAGGATAGAAGAAACCTATGGGTTTTCACAGAATCCCCATGTGAGGTCAACCTGCACGACCCTCAAGGACACACTAATATGCTAGGCTTCCCTGAGCACTAATGCTCTATCTGATACAGCCCAAGTCCCAAATACCTATCAGACCCCAGGTAGCCTGCTCCATATCTGGCAGGTGGGAACGGATATAGCCCGTGGCTTTCATATCTACCCAACCTGGATATTCAGGCATCTGTACCCAGATGTTACCTCAAATCCCGGCCAATGATGAAACCTCAAGCACAAAAGAGCACTACACCATCCCCAAGGCAGGAAAAGCGTGCTGTGGGGATGGGGGTCAAAGCCTCAGAGTGGGAGCCAGCTGCATGGCCCTTTAGACCAGGCCCATACAGGATGGCTTCCCTGAGCAAAAACAGGCATTGTGACCCTCAGACTGACCCTGCATGAAAACAAGCCCCCTTGCTAGCTGGATTAGGAGACCGTGACTGCCATGCCCATTGCCCAAATCCTCATCCACAGTCGGGTGTTCCAGGGTCTGGACTCAGAAGACAACTCTGGAATCCCTGTTTTGGCAGACCACTGAGACGGAAAACATCACTCTTCTCTTCCCCCCTAAAGACACCAAACCCTTGGGAGCCCGGCAGAATCCTCACAGAGGCTGAATCTCCCATGGCCTGATGAGGCTACCGCTACGTTTTGTGGCCAACCGAGAAACACAACTCAGACAGAAAAGCCTGCACTCCTGCCTCATCATCGCCCTGATTTCAAACCCGGTGGAACTGCCCTCACAGGCTACAGATCGGACCTGCCATCACCTACACCCAGACAGTATCCTGAGGTTGTGTGTTTAGAATTTTGTCCTCAAAGCCCTAGCTGACAGGACAGCCAAGATGGGGCCTCTGGGGCCACAGAGCAGGTCTCTGCCTGCACACCCAAAGGAAAATCTGCCCGTCACAGTTGCACAAACACTCCAGATTGTGGGACTCCTGAAATGCCCCTGAGACCACCCCAAATTCATTGGCAGCCTCGGAAAAAAGGCGCATTTGGACACAGGCCAAAAACCTACCTCCAGGAGAAAAGCACAGGTCAAAGGCCCTGAGTCAGAAGATGGAACTTGACAAAACCCTAGGACCTCAAAGAAACCCCAGCTTAGGTTTGCCTGCATCTGTCTCTAGAGGCAAACTCAGGAATACCTACATATGGTCCAAAACTTGATCCCTGAGCCACAAAACTGAACACATCCTGTCCCCAGAAGGCAACCTGGCTCTTGGGAGCTGCGTCCAACCCTCAAGGGAAGAGAATCCTGCAAGGCGCCTGAGTAACCGCCACATTCTAAGGCCTCCCAGGACACAAGCCAGCATTGTGAACCATCAGCAGGAGACTCCCTGTCACCTCAGCCCCCTGGTCACCTTGCCCCACAGCCACCAGATCAAAACAGCCTTGCTACTGGGCTGGAAGTGTAAGCGGATCTGGGCTTTCCAGGTATCCATGTGATGACATCTGATATGACGGCTTTCCATAGAGGGGACCCTGGTGCCATCCAAACAGACTCCCCTTCCCTGGCAAAAGGAAAGCATACTGTTCAGAGCAGCTCACAAGCCCCATTCTGGGAAGACTTCTATGGTCTCATGAGGCCACTCCTTCACTCGTCGGCCATCATGGACACGAACACCAGCGTGAGCGACCATCTGGCACGTGCTGTGACTCCAGTGCTGAGATCTCAAGTCAGATACTGCATATTGGAAATGCCATGTGCTTGGCACTGAAATGAACCAGCGCTTCTGCATTCAGAATTCCGTCCTCACCCTCCTGGGCCGCAAGACCTCCATATTGTACATTCAGGAGTCCCTAAGCAGTCTTCTTTTTGCACTTCAGAAAGAAGAACGGCCCTAGGGGTCTTCCCAGAATCCCCTTATCAGGATCAAGCTGCATGGACCTCAAAGTCCCCCCAATGTCCTAGGCCATCCTGTCCACTAGTGCTCTGGCTGACACAGCCTGAGCCAAGACCTCCCATCGGCCCAGCAGGTAGTGGGCCCCATACCCTGCAGGTGGGAACCTGCCAGGGCCAGAGACTGTCAACGTTACCCAACCTGGGTATTCAGGCATCTGTGCCCAGACCACAGCTCAAATCGCGGCCTATGAGAGAACCTAAAATATAAAAGAGCACTCCTCTTCCCCACGACAGGAAAAGCTAGCTATGGGGATGGCGGTCTAACCATCAGAGTGGGAGCCACCTGCATGGCCCATGAGACCACGCCCACCCAGGAGGGCCACCCTGACCACAAACAGGCATTGTGACTCTCAGCCTGAGCCCGCTTTCAAACCACCGCCTGGCTAGCTGGAACAGAAGCCCACATATCGGGCCTAACATGCCCCTGCTGCCAGTCCTCACCCTCAGTCGTGTTCTCCAGACCCCTGGACCCAGAAGCTGACTCTGGAATCCCTGCAATGGCGGGACCCCTGAGATATAAAAGACCACTCTTCCCTTCCCCCAAAAGACACCAAAGCCTTGGGAGACATGCGGAGGCAGAAATCCCATGGCCCAATGAGGGTACCGCTACATTCTGTGGCAAACGGAGATACACAACCCAGACAGAGAAGCCTCCACTCCCGTCTCCCCTTAGCCCTTATTTAAGATCACGTGGCACTGCCCTCATGGTCTGCAGATCGGGCCTGCCATCATCTCGCCTCTAACCCTATCCCGAGTTTGTGTTTGCAGAATTTGTCCCCAAAGTCCGGCCGATAGGTCCTCCAGGATGGGGACTCTGGAGCCACAGTGCTGGACTCTGCCTGCACACCCAAAGGAAGCTGTGCCCGTCACATTTGTACAAACAACCCAGATTGAGAGACAAATGCAATGACCCTAAGCCAACACCAAATTCTTGGCCACCTTGGAAAAAATGTGCGTTTGGACACAGGCCAGACCCTACCTCCAGGCAGACACCCAGGTCAATGGCCTTGAGTCAGAAGCTGGAACCTGACATAAACCTAGGACCTCAACAGAACCCTAGATTAGGTTTGCAGGCATCTGCCTCCAGAGGCAAACTCAGGAATACCTACATATGCTTCAACACTTGAGCCCTGAGTCAAAAAACACAACACCTCCTATCCTCAGAAGGCAACAGAGCTCTTGGGAGCTGTGTCTAACTATCAAGGACGCCTATCAGGCAACTATCAGGCATGGCGCCTGAGCCCCCGCCACATTCTAAGGTCACCCTGGAGACAAGCCAGCAAGGCTCCCTGTCACTTCAGTCCCATGGGCACTTTGCTCCAGAGCCACCAGACCAAAACCTCCTTATCCTGGGCTGGAAGTGTAAGTGGAGCTGGGCTTTCCAGGTATCCATGTGGTGACTTCTGTTACAATGTCTTCCCATACGGGGGATCCTGATGCCATCCAAATGATCTCCCCCTGTCCCGCAGAAGGAAAGCTTGCTGTTCAGAGCAGCTCACAAGTCCTAGCCTGGGAAGACCTACTTGGCCTCATGAGGCCACCCCTAAACTCTTTGGCCATCATGGACACAAACTCCAGCATGAGTGACCATATGACATGTGCCCTAACTCAGGTGCTGGAGGTCTCAAGCCAGATGCTGCACATTGGAAAAACCATGCACTTGGCACTGAACAGGACCAGAGCTTGTGCATTCAGAATTCCATCCTCACCCTCCTGAGCTGCAAGTCCACCAGATTATTCATTCAGAAGCCTGAACGCAGTCTTCTGCCTGCACTCCAGAAAGAAGATGGGCCGTAGGGGTTTGCCCAGAATCCCCACGTGAGGATCAACCTGCACGGACCTTGACGGCACCCCAATATCCTCGGCCGCCCTTTGCACTTATGCTCTGTCTGACACAGCCTGAGCCCGGACCTCCCATCAGTCCCCCAGGTAACGGGAGCCATATCCTGTAGGTGGGATGGGCCAAGGCCACAGACTGTCATCTGTACCCAACCTGGGTCTACAAGCATGTGTGCACAGACCATAGATCAAATCACGGCCTATGGGGGGAAATCAAGCATCAAAGAGCACTCCTCCTTCCCCATTACAGGGTAACCTTGCTGTGGGCATGGGTGTCTAACCTCTGAGTCGGAGCCAACATCATGGCCTTTGAGACCACGCCCACCCAGGAGGGCTGGCCTGGCCACAAACAGGCATTGTGACCCTCAGCCTGAGCCCACTTTCAAAACAGCCCCCTCACTAGCAGGACTAGGAACCTGCATATCGGGCCTGACATGCCCTTAGGCCAAAATCTTTAACCTTGGTTTCGTTCTCCAGGTGAACGTACCCAGAAGCCGACTCCGAATGCCTGCTATGGCGGGACCCCTGAGACGGAAAACAGCACTCTTCCCTTCCACCTGAAAGACACCAAACCCTTGGGAGTTGGGCAGAATCCTCACAGAGGCAAAATCTCCTAAGGCCCCATGAGGCTACCACTACATTCCATGGCCAACTGAGACACACAACGCAGAGAGAAAACCTAGCGCTCCCGCCTCCCTGTCCAACACATTTCAGATCCGGGACACTGCCCGCACGGTCCGCAGATTGGGCCTGCTATCATCTCACCCAAAACCATATCCAGAGTTTATGTTTGCAACTTTTGTCTCCAAAACCTGGACGACAGGCCCTACAGATTGGGAGACAACTGCAGTGGCCCTGAGCCCACCCAAAATTTGTTGGCTGCCTTGGATAAATGGCGTATTCAGACACATGCCAGAAACCTACTTCCAGGGAGACACCCAGGTTAATGGCCCTAAGTCAGAAGATGGAACTTGACTGATACCAGAGACCACAAAGGAACCCTAGCTGAGCTTTGCAGGCATCTGCCTCCACAGGCAAACTCTGGAATACCTACATATGGTCCAAAACTTGATCCCTAAGCCACAAAACAGAACACCTCCTGTCCCCAGAAGGCAACCTGGCTCTTGGGAGCTGCTTCCAACCATCAGGGGAGGAGAATCCTGCATAGCGCCTGCAACCCCGCCACATTCCAAGGTCTCCCTGGACACAAGTCAGCACTGTGACCCAGCAGAATGAGGCTCCCTGTCACGTCAGACCCTTGGGCACTTTGCCCCAGAGCCACCACATCAAATTGGCCTTGTTCCTGGGAGGGTAGTTTTAGTGGAAATGGGCTTCTCAGGCATACATGCGGTGACATCTGCTACGACATCATTCCATATGGGGGACCCTGGTGCCAACAATACAGACGACCCCTGTCACACAGAAGGAAATCTGGCTGTTCGGAGCAGCTCACAAGCCCCACCTGGGAAGACATCCATGGCCTCATGAGGCCACCCTCCATTCATCAGCCATCATGGACACAATCTCCACCGTGAGCCCCATTCTGAAACGTGCCCTAACTCAGGTGCTGGAGATCTAGAGTCAGATGCTGCACATTGGAAATACCACGTGCTCGGCACTGAAAGGAACCAGCACATGTGCGTTCAGAATAAGGTCCTCACCCTCCTGGCCCACCAGACCTCCAGATTGTTCATTCGGGAGTCCCAACGCTGGCTTCTGCCTGCCCTCCAGAAAGGAGAAAGGCCGTAGGGGTCTTCCCAGAATCCCCACGTGAGGATCAACCTGCATGGATCTTGATGGCACCCCAATTTCCTGGCCGCCTTGTGTACTAATGCTCTGTCTGATACAGCCTGAGCCCGACCTCCCATCAGCCCCCCGGTCACGGGCCCCCTATTCTGCAGGTGGGACCTGCCCTAGCCAGAGACTTTCATCTCTACCCAACCTGGGTACTCAGTTTTCAGTGCCCAGATCAGAGCTCAAATCCTGCCTATGAGGGAACCTCAAGCATAAAAGAGCTCTCCTCCTTCCCACAAGGGGAAAAGCTTGCTGTGGAGATGGTGGTCTAACACTCCAAGTGGGAGCCAGCTCCATGTCCCATGAGACCACACCCACCCAGTATGGCTGCCCTGGCCACAAACAGACATTGTGATCCTCAGCCTGAGCCAGCTTTCAAACCAACCCCCTCGCTAGCTGCACCAGGAACCCGCATATCGCACCTGACATAACCCAAGGCCCATATCTTCACCCTTAGTCAGGTTCTTCATGTGCCCAGACTGAGAAGCCGACTCTGGAATCCCTCCTATGTCGGGACCCTTAAGACAGATATCAGCACTCTTCCTTTCCCCCCGAAAGACAACAAACCTTTGAGAGCCGGGCAGAATCCTAACAGAGGCAGAATCTCCCATGGCCCCATGAGGCTACCGCTACGTTCTGTGACCAATCGAGACACATAACCCAGACAGAAAAGCCTGTGCTCCTGCCTTCCCGTGGCCCTAATTTCAGATACCACGACTTTGCCTACACGGTCTGAAGATCGGGCCTGCCATCACCTCGACACAACCCTATCCCGAGTTTGTGTTTGCAGACTTTTGTCCCCAAAGCCCGGGCTGAAAGGCCTTCCATGATGGGGCTTCTGGAGCCACAGCCCAGAACTCTGCCTGCCCACCCGAAGGACGCTCTTTCCGTCACATATTCACAAACCTTCCAGATTAGGAGAAACCTGCATTGCCCCTGACCCACACTAAATTCGTTGACCGCCTTGGAAAAAAGGTGCATTCGGACACAGGCCAGACACATATCTCCAGGCAGACAGCCAGGTCAATGGCCCTGAGTCAGAAGATGGAACCTCACATACCCTAGGACTTCAACAAAAGCATAGCTTATGTTTGCCGGCATCTGTCTCCAGAGGCAAACTCTGGAATATCTACATATGGTGCAACACTGGATCCTTGACCACAAACAGAACTCTTCCTGTCCCCAGAATGCAACCTGGCTCTTGGGAGCTGCGTCCAACCCTCATGGGAGAAGAGAATCCTGCATGGCGCCTGAGCCCCCGCCGCCATATTCTAAGGTCTCCCTGGACACAAGCCAGAATTGTCTCCCATCAGAATGAGGCTCCCTGTCACCTCAGCCACATGGGAAAGTTGCCCCACAGCCACAAGTTCAAAATGGCCTTGTTCCTGGGCTGGATAGAAAGCAGAGCTGGGCTTTCCAGACATCCATGTGGTGATTTCTGCTATGATATCTTTCCATACTGCGGACCCTATTGCTATCTTAAATGTAAGTCCTCTCCCACAGAAGGAAAGCTTGCTGTTCAGAGCAGCTCACAAAGCCCATTCTGGGATGACCTCAATGGCCTCAGGTGGCCACCCCTCCATTCGTCGGCCATCATGGACAAAAACTCCAGCGTGAGCGACCATCTGACATGTGCTCTGACTCAGGTGCTAGAGATTTCGAGTCAGATGCTGCACATTGGAAATGCCGTGAGCTCGGCACTGAAGTGAACAGGCGCTTCTGTGTTCATCATTCTGTCCTCATCCTCCTGAGCCACAAGCCCTCCAGATTTTCCATTCGAAACCCCAACACAGGCTTCTGCCTGCCCTCCTGAAAGAAGAAGGGCCCTAGGTGTCTTCTCAGAATCCCCACATGAGGATCAACCTGTACGGACCTCAATGGCACCCCAATATCCTAGGCCGCCTTGTGCACTAATGCACTGTCTGACAGAGCCTGAGCCCCGTCCTCCCATCACCCCTTCAAAAGGGGGGCCCATATCCTGCAGGTGGAACCTGCCATGGCCAGAGATCTTCATTTCTACCCAACCTGAATATTCAGACGTCTGTGCCCAGACCATAGCTCAAATCCTGACCTAGGGGGAAACGTCAAGCATCAAAGAGCACTCCTCCCTCACCACGAGGGGAAAAGCTTGCTGTGGGGATGTGGGTTAACCCTCAGAGTGGGCATCACCTGCATGGCCCATGAGACCACGCCCACTCAGGATGGCTGCCCTGGCCACAAACAGGCATTGTTTCCCTCAGCCTGAGCCCACTTTCAAAACAGACCCATCTCTAGCTGAACCAGCAGCCTGCATATTGGGTCTGACATGCCCCTAGGTCCCAATCCTCACCCTTGATTGGGTTCTCCAGGAGCCCGGACCCATAGGCCAACTCTGGAATCCCTATTATGGCGGGACCCCTGAGACGGAAAACAGCACTCTTCCCTTCCCCCCGAAAGACATCAAACATTTGGGAGCCGGGCAGAATGCTCACAGAGGCAGAATCTCCCATGGCCCCATGAGGCTACCGCTCCATTCCGTGGCCAACCAAGACACACAACCCAGACAGAAAAGCCTGCGATCCCGCCTCCCAGTCGCCTTCATTTCAGATCCCGTGGAACTGCCCTCCCAGTCCGTAGATCAGGCCTGCCATCACCTTGCCCAGAAACCTATCCAGAGTTTGTGTTTGCAGACTTTTGTCCCCGAAGCCCTATCTGAGAGGCCCTCCATATGGCGCCTCTGGAGACACTGTGCAGGGCTCTGAATACCCAACCGACGGAAACTCTGCCCATCACATTTGCAGAAACCATCCAGATGGGCAGACTCCTGCAAGGCCCCTAAGCCCACCCAATTTTGATGGCCACTCTACACAGAAATACACAGTCTGACACATGCAGACACCTACCAACAGGCAGACACCCAGGTCAATGGCCCTGAGTCAGAAGATGGAAACTGACATCCCTCTAGGACCTCAACGGAACCCTAGCTAAGGTTTGCAGGCATCTATCCCCAGAGGCAGGTTCTGGAATACCTCATATGGTCTAATGCTTTGTCCCTGAGCCACAAAACAGAACACTTCCTTTCCCCAGAAGACAACCTGGCTCTTGGGAGCTGCGTCTAGCCTTCATGTCAGGGGAATCCTGCATGGCACCTGAGCCCCCACCACATCCTAAGGTCTCACTGGACACAAGCCACCATGGTGAATGATCAGCATGAGGCTCCCTGTGAACTCAGACCCCTGGGCACTTGCCCCAGAGCCACCAGATCAAAACGGCCTTCTTCCTGGGATGATAGCATAAGCTGAGCTGGGCTTCCAGATATCTATGTGGTGAGCTCTGCTACCATTTCCTTCCAAATGAAAGACCCTAGATTCATCAAAAGGAACTCACACTCTCCCGCAGAAGGAAAGGCTGTTGTTTGGAGCAGCTCACAAGCCCCAGCATGTGAAAACCTCCATGGCCTCATGAGGCCACCCCTCCAAACATTGGGCATCATAGACAAAAACTGTAGCCTGAGAGAACAACCGACACTCGCCCTCACTCAGGTGCTGGGGATCTCCAATCAGACGCTGAACGTTGTAACTCCCATGTGCTTGGCGATGAACTGAACAGGTGCTTGTGCTTTCAGACTTACGTTCTCACCCATCTCACACGCAAGCCCTCCAGAGTGGGAATTCTGGAGCCACAAAACGGAGCCTTCTAACTACTCTCTGGAAAGATGAAGGGTCCTATGGTCTGCCCAGAATCCCGAGTTGAGGATCAACCTGCACGGCCCTAGACGGAACCATATCCAGGCCGCACTGTGCACTAATGCTCTGTCTGACAAAACCTGAGTGCCGACCTCCAGTCAGCCCACCAGGTAGCGTGCACCATCTCCTGCATGTGGGACGGGCCATGGCTCCAGGCTGTCATGTCGACCCAACCTGTGTATTCAGGCATCTGTATCCAGACGATAAACAAATCCCAAACTTGGGGGAGCCTCAAGCCCAAAAGAGCACTCCTCCTTCCCCAGGTCCAGAAAAGCTTGCTGTGGGGAAGGGAGTCAAACCCTCAGAATGGGAGCCAGGTGCATAGCCCATGACACCAAGCTCACACAGAAGGTCGGCCCTGGGCACAAACAGGCATTGTGAACCTTAGCCTGAGCCCGCTTTCAAACCAACCCCCTCGCTAGCTCGACCAGGATCCCGCATATCGGGACTGACATGCCCCTAGGCCCAAATACTCACCCTCTGTCGGGTTCTCCAGGCGCCTGGACCCAGAAGTCTGCTATCCCGGCTATGGCGGGCCCCTGAGACGGAAAACAGCACTGTTCCCTTCCCCCCGAAAGACACCAAACCCTTCAGAGCAAGGCAGAATTCTCACAGAGGCAGAATCTCCCATGGCCCCATGAGGCTACTGCTACATTCCTTGGCCAACCGAGACACACCACCCAGACAGAAAAGCCTGCGCTCCCGCATCCCTGTCGACTAATTTCAGATCTGTTGGCACTGCCCTCACAGTCAGCAGATTGAGCCTGCCATCACTTTGCCAAGAATCCTATCCCGAGTTTGTGTTTGCAGACTTTTGTCCCCAAATCCCTGGCCCACAGGCCCTCTAGGATGAGGCCTCTGGAGCCACAGCGCAGGACTCTGCCTGCCCACCCAAAGGAAACTCTGCCCGTCACATTTGCACAAACCCTCCAGATTGGAGACACCTGCAATGCCCCTGAGCCCACCCCAAATTCGTTGGCTGCCTTAGAAAAAAGGCGCATTCAGAAACATGCTAGACAACTACCTCCAGGCATACACCCACGTCAATGGCCTTGAGTCAGAAGATGGAACCTGACATGCCCCTAGGACCTCAACAGAACCCTTGCTTACGTTTACAGGCATCTGCCTCCAGAAGCAAACTCTGGAGTAACTTCATATGGCCCAACAGTGATCCCTGAGCCACAAAACAGAAACCTCCTGTCCCCAGAAGGTAACCTGGATGTTGTGAGCTGCGTCCAACCCTCAGGGGAGGAGAATCCTGCATGGCGCCTGAGTCCCCGCCACATTCTAAGGTCTCCCTGGACAAAAGCCAGCATTGTGACCCATCAGAATGAGTGTCCCCATCACCACAGCTCCCTGGGCACTTTATTCCAGAGACACCAGATCAAAACGGCCTTGTTCTTTTCTTTAAGGGGAAGCTGAGGTGGGCATTCCAGGCATCCATGCAGTGAATTCTGCTGTGACGTCTTTCCATACGCGGGACCCTGGTGCCATCCAAATGGACTCCCCCTGTTTTGCAGAAGGAAAGCTTGCTATTTGGAGCAGCTCACAAGCCTGGGAAGACTTCTAGGGCCTCATGAGGCAACCCCTCTATTCGTCGGCCATCATGGACACAAACTCCAGCGTGAGCGACCATCTGACAGGTGTCCTGACTCAGGTGCTGGAGATCTCGAGTCAGACACTGCACATTGGAAATGCCATGTGCTCGGACCTGAACTGAACCAGCGTTTGTGCGTTCAAAATTCCGCCCTCACCCTCCTGGCCCCGAGAGCGCTCCAAATTGTTAATTCTGGAGCCACAACACATTCTTCAGCCTGCCCTCCAGAAAGAAGAAGGGCCCTTGGGGTCTGCCCAGAATCCCCACGTGAGGATCCACCTGCACCGAACTCGATGGCACCTCAATATCTTAGGCCGCCTTGTGCACTAATGCTCTGTCAAACACATCCTGAACCCCGACCTCCCATCAGGCCCCCAGATAGTGACCCCATATCCTGCATGTTAGGGTCCGTGATTAAAGGAACGAGACTGACACTAAGTGAAAATCAAACAAAGCTTTATTTCATACCAAGCATCGAAAATCAAACCGACCGTTTGGGGCCATCTTTTACAAAGAAGCAACCACAACGAGGATGCCACTCCTGATGACAAAGAAGCGATGATGACGAGGACAACAACCCTGACGACACAGACTCTGCTCTACATGATGCCACTCCAACGAGGCCGCTCTGGATGACGCCACATGCTGGATGAAAGCCGCTCCCAATGATGAAGAGCCCGCTCTAGACCAGGCCACTTGACGATGAGGCCACACGTTGAAGAGGCTGCTCCCTAGAATGACGCCGCTCTGGCAAGGCCGCTCCAGCAAGGCCCTGGCTCAGGGCAGCGAGGCCGTCTCCTGCAGAGCAGCCATGGGTCGGGTCGCAGGATGCAAGGCTGCTCGCAGCAGCGCTGCTGCTCGGGATGGTGCCTCTCCCAGCAATGCCACTCCCGATGCTCCCAATGATCCCGAAGCTCTGACGCTCCCAACAACCCAGACGCTATCACTCCTATGACTACTCTAATGGCTCCCAAAGGCTACACTAAGCGCTACTCTAATGGCTATTCTAACTGCAATTCTAATGGCTATTCTAACTCCTCTTGCTTCTCTAACAACTATTCTAACACCTACTACTTCTCCAACTGCTATTCTAACTCCTCCTATTTCTCCAATGGCTATTCTAACTTCTCCTACTTTTCCAACTGCTATCCTAACTCCTCCTATTTCTTCCCCCATCCAGCCTCACAGACTAACCTTTATAGAGGTGGTTGAACCCGGCCCACACACAGGTAACCAATGAGATTTCAACTCACCACAGTTAATATATGCCGGCCCCACTGATCGGATACCGTGATCTGGCCTGGCCCGAACCTATATCAGGGTCTTAAAAGTAGGTTCCTCTGGCTAACCAGGCCCCTACACTGCAGGTGGGACATGCCATGGCCAGAGACTTTCCCAATCTGGGTATTCAAGCGTCTGTGCCCAGACCATAGATCAAATGCCAGCCTATGGGGTGGGGGGAACCTCAAGCGTAAAAGAGCACTTCTTCATACCCATGATGGGAAAAGCTTGCTGTGGGGATGGGGGTCTAACCCTCAGAGTGGGAACCAGTTGCATGGTCCCTGAGACCACGCCCACCCAGGAGGGCTATGCTACCCACAAACAGGCATTGTGACACACAGCCTGAGCCTGCTCTCAAGCCAGCCCCCATGCTAGCTGGAGCAGTAGACCTCATATCGGGCCTGACATGCCCCTAAGCCCAAATCCTCACCCTCGGTCGAGTTCTCCAGGTGCCCGGACCCAGAAGCTGACTCTGGAATCCCTGCTATGGTGGGACACTAAGACAGAAAACAGCACTCTTATCTTCCACCCAAAAGACACCCAACCCTTGGAAGCTGGACAGAATCCTCACAGAGGCAGAATCTCCCATGGTCCCATGAGGCTACCACTACTTTAACTGGCCACCCAAGGCATGCTACCCATCTGAAAAGCCTGGGGTCGTGCCTCCCCTTTGCCTTAATTTCAGATCCAGTGGAACTGCCCTCATGGTCTGCAGATCGGGCCTGCCATCACCTCGCCCCTAACTTACCCGAGTTTGTGTTAGCAGACTTTTGTCCCTAAAGCCCTGATGACAGGCCCTCCCGGATGGGGCCTCTGGAGCCAAAGCGAAGGACTCTGACGGCCCACCCGCAGGAAGCAGAATCCTCCATGGGCCCATGAGGCCACCCCTCCATTCCATGGCTAGTGAGATCCACAGCCAGAAAGAAATGCCTGCACTCCCCCCTACCTGTTGCCCTAATTTCAGATCCCGAGGTTCTGCACTCAAGTTCTGGAGATTGGGCCTACCATCACCTAGCCCCTCACCCTAACCCGTTTGTGTTTGCAGACTTTTGTCCCTAAATCCCTGGCTGACAGACTATCCAGGATGGGGCCTCTGGAGCCACAGCACAGGATTCTGCCTGACGCCCCAACAGAAACTCTGCCCATCATATTTGCACATATCCTCCAGACTGGGAGACACCTGCAAGGCCCCTGATCCCACCCTATTTCGTTGGCCACTCGGGACAGAAATGCACAGTCTGACACATGCCAGACACCTACCTCCAGGCAGACACTCAGGTCAATGGCCCTGAGTCAGAAGATGGAAAATGACATGCCCCTAGGACCTCAACGAAACCCTAGCTTAGGTTTGCAGGCATCTGTCCCAGAGGAATGTTTCGGAGTGTAAGGGTCCATGATCAATGTTACGAGAGTACACAAAGTGAAAATCAAACAAAGCTTTATTTCATGCCAAGCATCGAAAATCATACTGGCAGTTCAGAGCCATTTCTTACATCTAGCACTGATGACAAGGATGCTGCTCCCGATGACAAAGAAGCGTGGATGACGAGGATGACAACTCTGATGACAAAGACTCTGGCCCTCATGATGCCACTCTGACAAGGCCGCTCCCCAGATGAGGCCACTGTGGGTGAGGCCGCTCTGCACGGGGCCGCTCCAGGTGAGGCTGATCCCCAGACGAGGACACACTGGACGAGGCTACACGCAGGATGAAGTCCGCACCCAATGATGAAGAGGCCACTCCGGACCAGGCCCCTCTAAGACGAGGCCACATGCCCTCAATGCAGCTCCCCGGAATGATGCTGCTCTGGTGAGGCTGCTCGGGTCCAGTCCCGGCGTGTCCACAGTAAGGCAGGTTGTGGGTTGTGCTGCTCTTTGGGGAGGTGAGGCCGCTCTTGCTGGCGCTGCTGCTATGGGCGGGGCAGCTCCCAGCAATGCCACTCCTGATGCTCCCGATGATCCTGACGCTCCAACTCTCCCGTTGACCCTGACGCTATCATTCTTACGACTACCTTAACGGCTCCCAACGGCTACTGTAATAGCTACTCTAACTCCACCTGCTACTCTAACAGCTAGTCTAATTCCTTCTAATTCTCTAAAGGCTATTCTAACTCCTCCTACTTCTCTAACGACTATTCTAACTCCACCTACTTATCGCCCCAAGCCAGCCTAACAGAGTAACCTTTATAGAGGTGGTTGAGCCCGGCCCACACACAGGTGGCCAATGAGATTTCAACTCACCACAGTTAATATATGCACACCCCACTGATTGGATATGGCTATCTGGCCATGCCCGCCCCTATATCCAGGGTTTACAAGTAAGTTCCTCTGGCTAACTAGGCCCCCACATTCCCCCCTTTTCTTTGGAAATTAGTCAAATCCTTGACTTTTCAGCCAGTTCTCTGTTCTCCTGTTGTAAGGCGGTTAAAT
Organism: Meles meles; assembly: GCF_922984935.1. Lineage (NCBI taxonomy): Eukaryota > Metazoa > Chordata > Mammalia > Carnivora > Mustelidae > Meles > Meles meles. The sequence continues at coordinate 2,693,712 of NW_025721520.1, forward strand.
TGAGCATGGAAGTCTAACTTTCTTTGGTACAAATGACATGAAGGAGTTTATAATACAGGAGCCAAAAAGTAACAGTAGTGCACAGTCTGCTGATGAGTGAGCCGTTCAACGCTTTGTATATCTATTTCCATTTTTTTCCTAATTCCATTCATCTAATTACCCACCTATGGTAACAATAGGAGCAACAATAAACTCACAGTTTTGGGGGGTTTTTTTGTTTTGTTTTTTTTTGTTTTTTGTTTTTTTTTTTTTTTTTTTTAGTTTTAGCTTTAGTCCACGGTCAGCGGGGTCTGTCAACTGCAGCTTCCATCTCTGGGGAGTGTACTCGTCCTTGGCTGTTTGACGTGTCCCGCATGAATCCATGCCCTAATGCCCTCTAATTTTACAGTAAATGGTCCCTTCAAGCGAGGCTCCAAGTTTCCCCTTGATAGCCATGTATCCAAACAAAGTCCCCGGGTTGGTAAGGATGTGGTTCCACCTCCATCTCTGTCCCAGTGTGCGCAGTCCGGATCCCTGAGTGGGCTGTTTTTTAAGACAGACTGTAATGCCTGCAGTGACTGGAGTACAGAATGATCAGTCATTTCTTCCAGGACAACCTCTTGTACTCAAGGACAGAGAGGGGGATCTCCCAAACATTATTTCAAATAGGGTCACCTTGCTTAAAAAGGGTGTACTTATTGCCCTGAGGAGGGAGAAAGGAAGGAAATTCACCCATCCAACACAATCTCCAGAATTAGTTTTGTCAAGATCTCTTTAAGAGTCTGGTTCCTTCTCTCTACTTGCCCAGATCTCTGGGGGCGGTAGGCACAATGTAGTTTCCAATTAGTGTGCATGGCCTTGGCCAATGCCTGTGACATTGAACTTGCAAATGCAGGGCCATTGTCTTACCCAATCACGAGAGGCAGCCCAAACCTAGGAATTATTTCTTCTAGTAGCTTCTTAGCTACCACTCCTGCCATCTCATGTTTGGTGGGAAAAGCCTCTACCAAGCCTGAAAATGTATCTACAAAAACTAACATGTACTTGTGCCCATATTTTCCAGGTTTCATTTCTGTAAAATCTATTTCCCAATAAATTCCTGTTTCCTTATTTCGTTCCTTTTCCCTCCTCCCATTTTAGCTCTTCCCATATTAACTGCCTGGCATTGAGCACATCTATCAACTACATCCTGAATCAGGCCCTAATTGAGAAACCTGAAACTGCTTGCCTATAAGCTACTTCAGTTTGTGTAATCCCCAAATGAGTACCCTGATGTATCTGGTCTACTAACTGTTTGCCCAGTCCTCGAGGAAGAATTATTTTTACTACCTCAATCTTAGCCCAGTACCCTTCATAGTGCAATTTAACCCATTTCTGTAAATATTTTAAATCTTCTGAATTGTTCGGTTTTTCTGGTAGGGCTGTAGGCGTGAGTGTAACCAGTTCTTGCATTGTTTCTCGGGCTGCTTGCTTTGCGGTTTGATCTGCTAATTAGTTTCCTTTTGAAATCAGATCAGTCACCTTTTGGTGTCAGGGCAATGCATAACAGCCACCTATTTTGGGTCCCAAATAGCCTGGAGGATAGCCAATATTTCTCCTCTGATTTTAATTCCTTTTCCTTCTGCTGTTAATAGAACTCTTTCTTTATAAATACCCCAAGTATACGGAAAGTAACAAAGGCATACCTGCTGTCCGTATAGATGTTGGCAGTTTTACCTTTGGCCCACTGCAGTGCCTTAGTGAGTGCAATCAGTTCCGCTTTTTGTGCTGAGTGCCATGTGGCAGGGCTGCTGTCCACAGTTTCTGTTCAGGAGAAACCACCGCAGCCCCCGCATACCTCTTTCCATGGACCATGTAGCAACGCCCATCTGTGAAGAGAGTCATCTTGGCATCCGGGAGGGGAATGTCTCTAAGATCTGGCCTTATTCCTGCAACTTGGATTAGGACCACCCCGCAGTTGTGTGGGTGGTCAGCCATCTCCTCTGGCAGCAGCATGGCTGGATTTAGCACTGCCAGGGGCTGGAAGGACACTCTTGGTTCATTGAGGAGGAGGGCCTGATACCCCGTCATTCAGACGTTTGTCATCCATCGGTCTGGTCGTGTCCAGAGAAGACCCTCAATAGCTTGGTTGGTGGTCAAGATGAAATTATGACACAAATTCAATTTACTTGCAACCTTGACAAGGAGGGCCATGGCAGCAATTTTGCAGAGGCAAGAGAGGTATCCAGCCACTACTGGATCAAGTTTCTTGCTAAGATAGGCTACTGGCCTTTGCCACGGCCCCAGATTCTGAGTCAAATCTCCTCGGCCACCCCTGCATTTGATATACACATACAGGTGGAAGGGCTTTGTAACCTCTGGGATGGCCAATGCACTCATTACAGCTGCTTGTAATTCCCGAAATGCTCCTTCTGCCTCAGACGTCATACTAGCATAGTGAGCCCCCCATTTTACAAGTTCATAGGGAGGTTGGGCAATCACCGCAAACTGCAGTATCCACAGCCTACATTAGCCCACCGTCCAAGAAACTCCCTGACTTGTAGGGACATGGTGGGGCGGTGTATCAGGTGATCACCTGTTCACTGGACTCAGTGAACGCACTCCCTCGTGCAGATACAAGCCTAGATATGTGGCATGGTTCTGACAGTACTGTGCTTTCTTTGCTGAGATCTTTTCCCCTTTTTCCTACAGAGTCTATAAGAGAGCTCTCATCTGATGCAAACATGACTCATAGTCCTCAGCGGCTACTAGGAAGTCATCAACATACTGTAGCAGAGGAACTACTGTGTTGGAGGTTCTGTACTCACGCAAATCCTCATGTAGGGCCTCGTCAAAAAAATGGAGGGTGAATTATTGAATCCTTGGGGAACTTTTGTACAGGTGAGCTGGCCTTGGAATCATTCCTGTGGGTCAGACCACTTAAAAACAAAAAAGGGGTTGAGAGTCCCTTGGTAAAGATTTGCAGAAAAATGCATCCTTGGGATCTAAGATGGTATAGGGAGTTTTTTGGGGCCCAGGTGGGAGAATAGGGCATAGGGGTTAGGCACCGTCAGGTGGATATCTTCAACCAGTTTATTAACTTCCCACACGTCCTGAGCGGGTCAGTACTTCCCAGTCTCAGCCTTTTTGACGGGCAGCAAAGGTGTGTTCGATGGAGATTTGCAAGGAACCAGGACTGCGTCACCTCTGAGGTGGCTAATGTGCTTTCTGATCCCTTTCTTTGCTTCCCGGGGAAGAGGTTGCTGCTGAATTTGAACAGTAGTAGCCATCATCATTAATTGTACCACCATTGGAGGTTGTCCCCTGGCTGAGCCAGGGGGCTTCCCTTCTGCCCAGACCTTGGAAACCTCGAACTGTAGGATTTGGAGAAGGCTTCCCGCCTTTGTCTCCTCTAGTTTTGACACTGGCTCATAAAGTAGGTATTCATCTACTGCTGTCATAAGCACCTGAAGAGTGTGTTGTCTCAAGGTTACAGTCATGTCTACTTCCAAGAAAGGAATGCCAGCTCGTAACTTGTGGAGGAGATCTCTTCCCATCAAGTTATATGGGGCATTAGGGAGGACCAAAAATCGATGTTTCACTATCCGAGGCCAAATTTAAAGTCCTTTCTGTTGTAGATTTATGTCCTGCTGTGCCATTTGCTCCTTGTACCCAAATTTCCTCTCCAGAGAGTTTTCCCATAGGTTAAGTAATGAAGAAAACTGGGCACCCGTGTCCACCAAAAAAATCAATTGACTTCCCCTCCACTTTAATTTGTACTCTGGTGACCAACATTGCTATCTTCCTTTTGGGTCACTCCCTGGCCCAGTGCCCTTTTTCCTTGCAGTAAGCACACTTATCTAAATCTATGTCTTCCCACCTGCCTTATCTGTGTGTAGGCTTTTCGTTCCATTTACTATCCTCTACCTATCTCATGTAATGCCAAAACTTTAACCAGGTTTTTGTCTGTTTTTCATCCTCCTGTGCATCCCTGTTCTTAAACAATTTTTCTGCTATTCCCAATAGCTCAATCAGATTCTTCCTTTCAAATCTTTCAATTTCCTGAAGTTTCCTACTTATACCCGGTGCTGACTGACTGGCAAAAGCAAGATTCACTGCCACTTTCTGGCTATACATTTTATAGGCTTCAATGAGCCTTTCTAGGAAAGCTCCTGGAGACTCATTCTTACCTTGAGTCACCGTATTAATTCTCGTTTAGTGCGAGTGCAACTTTTACTTATGCAAATGCAGTTCCAGGATTTCAAAATATCAAAGAACCATATTTGTTCTGAAAATCTCCTACATGAATTTCCTTTAAGGCAGAATTCATCTTACTAGAGAATTAAAACAATTATAATTGACAAAAAACTCAGAATAGATATGGTTAAATATCAAATGATGACCCTTATCAAAACATTAAAACTTTAGGAAATGTGTGGAACCACTGGAGTAGTTACAGCATTTACCCAAATGTAACCCAAGGTTTATCATTGGTTTAGCACTACTTCCTGAGTAAGTTAACTTATCAGGGAAAAGACTTATGAGTCAAAGAGAACTCATTTACAATTCTGGGTGGGCAAAGAAAACCATTTACATTTTCTTAGAAACAACTCAATCTCTAGTGAAGACTAAATATTAACCAATTGTGAACTGTTGCAAGAGCAGTTAAACACAAAACATGATTACCAACAGATTTCAAAAGCACAAACCTGTTCCAGCAACCAGCGCCCGCTCGGGTCATGATCTCGGAGTCCTGGGATCGAGTCCCGCGTCGGGCTCTCTGCTCGGCGGCGAGCCTGCTTCCCTCTCTCTCTCTCTGCCTGCCTCTCTGTCTGCTTGTGGTCTCTCTCTGTCAAATAAATAAATAAAATCTTTAAAAAAAAAAAAAAAGCTACTTTAACAATTACCCATTAAAACCCTGAGACAGACAATTAACCATCAGTTCAATCATCTCTTTGCTAACATATTTCATGTCCGCCTGGGCCCATTCCAGGACAGATGCCCTGCTTTCCCCCCAGCAAGGGGGTGGGGCTAGGCAGTCGATGTCAGGCAAGAAAAGGCAAGGAATTCCCCCAAACTTGGAGAGTTTTGGCAGCTTCCCTGGGGAGCATATCTGCCTGCAGCTTGTCCCCGGTGGGCCATACCCTGGAGCTCCAACCAGACAGACGAACAAGATACCAACACCTCCGGAGGCTTTTCCCATAAATTCCGATGCTGGCTCAGTTCTTGTGTTTGATCCTGCTCGAGATACCAATGTTAGGGTCCGTGATCAAAGGAACGAGATTGACTCAAAGCGAAAATCAAGTAAAGCTTTTTTTCACACCAAGCATCGAAAATCAAACCAACCAGTTGGGGTCATTTCTTACATAGAGGCGACAACAACGAGGATGCCGCTTCTGATGACAAAGAGGCGAGGATGACAAGGATGACAACCCTGACGACACAGACTCGGCTCCCTATGATGCCACTCCGACAAGGCCACTCCCCAGATGAGGCCACATGCTGGACAAAGGTCACAACCGATGATGAAGATGCTGCTCCAGACTAGGCCGCTCACCAACAAGGCTGCTCGCTGACGAGTGGCTCCCCGGAATGACGCTGCTCCACTGAGGCTGCATCTCGGGGCAGCGAGGTGGGTCGCAGTGAGGACTCGGTGAGGCTGCTCACGGCGGCGCTGCTGCTCGGGGAGGCGAGGCCACTCATGGTGGTGTCACTCCCATCAATGCCACTCCCGATGCTCCCGATGATACTGAAGCTCCGAAGCTCCCGACGACCCTGATGCTATCACTCCTACAACTACCCTAATGGCTCCCAATGGCTACTAAATGGCTACTCTAACTCCTCCTACTATTCTAACGGATATTCTAACTCCTACTACTTCTCTAAAGTCTATTCTAACTCCTCCTATTCTCTAATGGCTATTCTAACACCTCCTACTTACACCCCCGGCTAGCTTCACAGACTAACCTTTATAGCGGTGGTTCATCCCAGTCCACACACAGGTGGCCAAGGAGATTTAAACTAACCACATTTAATATATGCACGCCCCAATGATTGGGTAAGGCAATCTGGCCAGGCCTGCCCCTATATCCGGGGTTTACAAGTAAATTCCTCTGGCTAACCAGGACCCTACATTAGTACTTACATCTGTTCCACGCTACGTCCCTGATCCAAAAAACAGAACACCTCCTGTCCCCAGAAGGTCACCTGGCTCTTGGGATCTGCGGCCAACCCTCAAGGGAGGAGAATCCTGCATGGCGCATGAGCTCCCGCCACATTCTAAGGTCTCCCTGGACACAAGCCCGCATGGTGACCCATCAGCATGAGGCTCCCTTTCAACTCAGCACCCTGGGCACTTACCCCAGAGCCATCAGATCGAAACTGCCTTGTTCCCGGGCTGAGAGGAGAAGCTGAACTGGGCTTTCCAGGCATCTATGTGGTGAGCTCTGCTACCATCAAAACAGACTCCGCATGTCCCGCAGAAGAAAACCTTGCTATTCGGAGCAGATCACAAGCCCCAGCCTAGGAAAACCTCCATGGCCTCATGAGGCCACCCTTCCATTCCTCTAGCATCACGCACAAAATTCCAACATGAGCGACCATCCGACACTCGCCCTGACTCAAGTGCTGGAGACCTCGAGACTGACAGTGCACATTGGAACCACCATGTGCTTGGCACTGAACTAAAACCTCACTTGTACCTATTGAATTCTGTCCTCACACTCCTGGCCAACAAGCCGTCCATATTGGGAATTCTGAAGCCACAATGCAGCCTTCTGCCTTCACTCCAGAAAGAAGAAGGGCCCTATGCATCTGCCCAGAATGCCCATGTGAGGATCAACCTGTACAGCCCTAGATGGAGCTCCAATATTCAGGCTGACTGTGCACTAATGCTCTGTGTGACACAGCCCGAGTCCCGAACTCCAGTCAGCCCCCAAGGTAGCGGTGCCACCTCCTGGAGGAGGGACAGGCCATGGCCCTAGGCTGTCATGTCTACCCATCCTGGGTGTTCAGGCATCCGTGCCCAGACCAAAACTCAAATCCCAGCCTATGGGGGAACCTCAAGCACAAAGGAGCACTCCTCCTTCCCCACCGCTGGAAAAGCTTTCTGTGGAGATGAAGGTCAAATCCTCAGAGTGGGAGAAAGATGCATGGCCCATGAGACCATGCCCACACAGGAGGTCACCCTTGGGCACAAACAGTCATGGTGACCATCAGCCTGAGCCTGCTTTCAAACATGGCCTCTCGCTAGCTGGACCAGGAGGCTGAATATTGGGCCTGCCATGCCCCTAGACCCAAATCTTCACCCTCAGTCAGGTTCTCCATGCGCCCGGATCCAGACGCTGACTCTGGAATCCCTGCCATGGCAGGATCCCTGAGATAGAAAAAGGCACTCTTCCCTTCCCCCGAAAGACACCAAATCCTTGGAAGGTGGGCAGAATCCTCAGAGGCAGCATCTCCCATGGCCCCATGAGGATACTATAAGGGTCTGGTTGGTCAGAGGGAATAATTCTGTGTTTATGTAGTGAACTTAGATTGACCCCAACCCTCCCAGAGGAACTTACTTGCAAAGCCTAGATACAAGGGTGGGTCAGGCCAGGTGAAGACATCCAATCAGTGGAGAGCACATATATCTACTAGGGTAAATTGAAATTCAATTGGCCACCTCTGTGTTACCTAGCAGTTTTTTTCTGTGTGTGGCAGACCTAGCATGACTGTGCAGTTTTCTCTGTGTATTGCAATCCCATTGGCCACCTGTCTGTGGGCGGGGCTCAACCACCTCTATAAAAGCTGGTCTGTGAGGCTGCAGAGAGGAATAGCAGGAGGAGTCAGAGTAGCCCATAGGGAAGCCATTGGGAGCAGCCTCATCAGCCTTGCCCCCTAGAGCAGCAGCAGCAGCAACATCAGCAGCAGCAGCAGCAGCAGCAGTGCCGCTGTGAGCGGCCTCGCCACCTCGAGCAGTGCTGCCGCCGGGACCAGCCTCTCAGGAGCGGGCGGTACAACCTTGTCATCGGGAGTGGCCTCACTGGGAGCACCGCTGCCCAAGTGTCATGAGCGTTGCCGGGCAGTGGCCTTGCCAGCCGGGCAGCGGCCTCGCCAGGGAGCAACACTGCCGGAGTGTCATTATCAGGAAGCGGGAGTCATCGGGTAGTGGGATTCGTCGGGTAGCAGGAGTCATTGGGTAAGGGAAGTAATCGGGGTCAGCGTCCTGGTCGTCATCGCCTCTTTGTAAGAGATGGCCCCGACTGGTTGATTTGATTGTCCATGCTTGGCATTGCTGGGAGCCTCATTGGCTGCGGCCTCGTCCAGGGAGCGACCTCGCCGGGAGCAGCCTGTGGTACAGTGAGGGTGGGGCAGGGAGCCTCCAGAAAAGACTCCAGGCCAGGGAGGCGGTGGCCCCCAGCAAGGCTCGGGCACCTATCGGTTAGTTTGGTTTCTAATGCATGGTGCTCAGGCACCTATTGGTCAGTTTAGTTTCTAATGCATGGGGCCCAGGCAACTATCGGTCATTTTGATTCCTAATGCATGGGGCTTGGGCATCTACCGGTCAGCTTGGTTTCTAATGCACGGGGCCCGGGCACCTACTGGTCAGTTTGGTTTCTAAAGCATGGAGCTCGTGCACTCACTGGTCAGTTTGGTTTCTGATGCATGGCGCGAAATAAAGCTTTGCTTGATTTTCACTTTCTGTCAGTCTCGTTCCTTTGATCACGGACCCTAACAGATACCACTCCATTCTGTGGCCAATCACAACACACAACCCAGACAGAAGAGCCTGAGCTCCCGCCTCCCCATCACCCTCATTTCAGATCTCGCGGCACTGCCCTCAGGGTCTGCAGATCGGGCCTGCCATCACTTTGCCCAGAACGCCATCCAGGGTTTATGTTTGAAGACTTTTGTCCCTGAAGCCCTGGCTGACAGGACCTCCAAAATGGGGCCTCTGGAACCATAATGCAGGACTCTGCCTGCCCACCCGAAGGAAACTCTCCCGGTCAAATTTGCAGAAACCCTCAAGATTTGGAGTCAACTGCAATGTCCGTGTGCCCACCACAAATTCATTGGCCGCCTTGAAGAAAGGTGCATTTGGACATAGGCCAGACACCTACCTCCAGGCAGACATCCAGGTCAATGGCACTGAGTGAGAAGATGGAACCTGACTGACCCCTAGGACCTCAACCAAACCCTACCTTCGCTTTGCAGGTATCTGCCTCCAGAGGCAAACTCTGGATTACCTACATATGGTCCAACACTTGATCCCTGAGCCACAAAACATAACACCTCTTATATCCAGAATTCATGCTGGCTCTGGGGACCTGCGTCCAACCATCAGGTGAGGAGAATCCTGCATGGCGCCTAAACTGCCACCACATTCTAAGGTCTCCTTACACAAGTCATATTTGTGACCCATCAGAATGAGGCTCCATGTCACCTCAGCACCCTGTGAGTTTGCCGAAGAGCAATCAGATCGAAACAGCCTTGTTTTTGGCTGGGAAGAGTAAGCAGAGCTGGGCTTTCCAGTCATCCATGCAGTGACTTCTGCAACGACGACATCCTTCCATATGGGGGACCCTGGTGCCATCCAAATGGACTGCCCCTGTCTCGCAGAAGGAAAGCTTGCTGTTCGGAGAAGCTCAGAAGCCCCAGACTTGGAGGAATTCCATGGCCTCAGGAAGCCACCCCTCCACTCATTGGTCATCATGGACACAAACTCCAGCATGAGCGACCATCTTAGACATACCCTGACTCAGGTGCTGGAGATTTCGAGTCAGACCGTGCACATTGGAAATACCATGTTCTCGTCATTGAATGGAACCGGCACTTGTGCATTCAGAATTCCGTCCTCACCCTCTTGATCCGAGAGCCCTCCAGATTGTTCATTCGGGAGCCACAATGTCGTCTTCTGCCTCCCATCCAGAAAGAAGAAGGGCCCTAGGGGTCTGCCCATGATCTCCACGTGAGGATCAACCCGCACAGACCTTGACCGCACTCCAATGTCCTAGGCCTTGATCACTAATGCTCTGTCTGCACAGCCTGAACGCTGACCTCCCATCATCCCCCCACGTAGTGGGCCACATATTCTGAAGGTGCATTGTGACAAGGCCAGAGGATGTCATCTCTACCCAACCAAGGTATTCAAGCGTCTGTGCCCAGACCATAACTCATATCCCGGCCTATGGAGTAACCTCAAGCATAAAAGAGCACTTTTCCTTCCCCATGAGGGGAAAAGCTTTGTGAGGGGATGGGGATCTAACCCTCAGAGTGGGAGCCACTGCATGGCCCATGAGACCACGCCCACCCAAGAGGGCTTCACTGGCCACAAACAGGCATTGTGACACTCAGCCTAAGCCCGCTTTCAAAACAGCCCCCTCGCTAGCTAGACCAGGAGCCCGCATATTGGGCATGACATTCCCCTAGTCCCAAATCCTCACCCTCGGTCGGGTTCTGTAGGCGCTTGGACCTAGAAGCTGACTCTGGAAATCCTGCTATGGCAGGATCCCCTAGACAGATATCAGCACTCTACCCTTCACCCTGAAAGACAGAAAACTCTTGGAAACGGGCAGAATCCTCACAGAGGCAGAATTTCCCATGGCCCCATGAGGCTACTGCTACATTACATGGCCAACTGAGATACACAACCCAGACAGAAAAGCCTCCACTCCCGTCTCCCCGTCTCCCTCATTCCGGATCCCTTGGCACTGCCCTCGGGGTCCACAGATCGGGCCTGCCATCACCTTGCCCAGAACCCTACACCGAGTTTGTGTTTGCAGACTTTTGTCCCTGAACCCTGGCCAATAGGCCCTCCAGGATGGGGCCTCTGGAGACTCAGCGCAGGACTCTGCCTGCACACCCGAACAAAATTCTGCCGATCATATTTGCACAAACCCTCCAGATTGGGAGACACCTGAAATGCCCCTGAGCCCACCCCAAATTCGTTGGCTGCCTTGGAAAAAAGGCACATTCGGACACATGCCAGACACCTACCTCCAGGCAGACACCCAGGTCAATGGTGCTGAGTCAGAAGATGGATACTAACGGACCCCTAGGACCTCAACGGAACCTAGCTTAGCTTTGCAGGCAACTGCCTCCAGAGGCAAACTCTGGAATACCTACATATGGTCCAACACTTGATCCCTGAGTCACAAAACAGAACACATCCTATACCGAGAAAACAACCTGGCTGTTGTGAGCTACGTCCAACCTTCAGGGGAGGAGAATCCTGCATGGCGCCTGAGCCCAAGCCACATTCTATGGTCTACCTGGACAAAAGCCAGCCTTGTGCCCCATCAGAATGAGGATCCCTGTCACCTCAGCCCCCTGGGCACTTTTCCCCAGAGCCACCAGATCCAAATGGCCTTGATCCTGGGCTGGAAGTGTAAGCGGAGCTGGGCTTTCCAGGCATCCATGCAGTGACCTCTGCTATGACGTCTTTCCATATGGGGGACACTGGTGCCATCCAAATGGACTCCCCCTGTTCCACAGAAGGAAAGCTTGCTGTCCAGATCAGCTCACAAGCGTCAGCCTGGGAAGACCTCCATGGCCTCATGAGGCCACTCCTCCACTTGAGAGGCATCATGAACACACACTCCATCATGAGCGACCATCTGACACGTGCTCTGACTCAGGTGCTGGAGATCTCGAGTCAGACGCTGCACATTGGAAAGGCCATATGCACGGTACTGAACAGAACTGGCACTTGTGCGTTCAGAATTTAGTCTTCAGCCTCCTGGACCACCAGCCCTCCAGATTGTTCTTTCAGAAGCCACAACGCAGTGTTCTGCATACCCTCCAGAAAGGAGAAGGGACCTAGGGGGTGTGCACAGAATCCCTACGGAGAGGATCCACCTGCACTGACCTCGACAACACCCCAGTGTCCAAGGCTGCCCTGTGAACTAATGCTCTGCCTGACACAGCCTGAGCCCCGACCTCTCATCAACCCCACAGGTAGCGGGCCCCATATCCTGCAGTTAGGACGTGCCAAGGCCAGAGATTGCCATCTCTATGCAACCTGGTTATTCATAGGTCTGTACCCAGACCATATCTCAAAACCCGGCCTATGAGGGTACCTCAAGCATCAAAGAGTACTCCTTCTTCCCCACAATGGAAAATCTTGCTGTGAGGATGGTGGTCAAACCCTCAGAATGGGAGCCAGCTGCTTGCACATGAGACCACGCCCACCTAGGATGCCCACTCCAACCATAAGCAGGCATTGTGACCCTCACCCTGAGCCTGCTTTCAAGCCAGTCCCCTGCTAGCTGGACCAGGAGACCACATATCATGCCTGACGTGCCCCTGGCATAAATCCACAACCTCGGTCAGGTCTGCGCCTGGACGCAGAAGCAGACTCTGGAATCCCTCTATGGCGGGACCCCAAAGACTGAAAACAGCACTCTTCCCTTCCTGCAAAAGATACCAAACCCTTGGGAGCCAGGCTGGATCCTCAGAGAACAGACCCTCCAATGGCCCCATGAGGCTCCCGCTCCATTCCGTGGCCAAGCAAGAGACACAAACAAGAGAGAAAATCCTCCACTCCCTCCTCCCCATCGCCCTCATTTCAGATCCCGAGGCATTACCCTCATGGTCCGCAGATGGGGCCCGCCATCACCTCACCCCTAACCCTATCCCGAGTTGGTGATTGCAGAATTTTGTCCCCAAAGCCCTGGCCAACAGTCCCTCTAGGATGGGGCCTCTAAAGCCACAGCACAGGACTCTGCCTGCCCACCCGAAGGAAACTCTGCCTTTCACATTTGCATAAACTCTCCAGACTGGGAGACACCTGCAATGCCCCTGAGCCCACCCCAAATTCATTGGCCACCTTGTTAAAAATGCACATTTGTACACAGGCCAGACACCTACCTCCAGGCAGACACCCAGGCTAATGGCCCTGAGGCAGAAGATGGAACCTGACATACACCTAGGATGGCATCGCAACCCTAGCTTAGGTTTTCAGAAATCTGTCTCCAGAGGCTAACTCTGGAATACCTACATATGGTCCAACTCTTCATCCCTGAGCCACAAAACAGAAGATCTCCTATCCCCAGAAGGCAAGCTGGCTCTTGGGAGCTGCATCCAACCATCACGGGAGGAGAATCCTGCATGGCTCCTGAGCCCCCGCCACATTCTAAGGTCTCCCTTGAAACAAGCCAGCATTGTGACCCATGAGAATGAGGCTCCTTTTCACCTCAGCCTCCTGTACACTTGACCCAAGAGCCACCAGATCGAAACAACATTGTTCATAGGAGGGAAGGCTCAGCAGAGCTGGGCTTTCCACGCATCCATGCAGTGACTTCTGCTACGACGTCATTTCATTGGGGGATCCTGGTGCCATCCAAACGGACTCCCCTTGTTCGGCAGAAAGAAAGCTTGCAGTTCGGAGCACCTTGCATGCCCCCTGGCTAGCTGGACCAGGAGCCCCTTTAACGGGCCTGATAGGCCCCTAGGCCCAAATCCTCACCCTTCAATCGGTTCTCCAGGCTCATGGACCCAGAAGACGACTCTGGAATCCCTGCTATGGCGGGATGCCTGAGATGGAAAACAGCACTCTTCCCTTCCCCTTGAAAGACACCAAAACCTTGGGAGCTGGACAGAATCCACACAGAGGCAGAATGTCCCATGTCCCCCCGAGGCTACTGCTATTTTCCGTGGCCAAACAAGACACAGAACCCAGACAGAAAAACTTGCGCTCCCGCCTCAACATCGCCCTCATTTCAGATAACACGGTACGGCCCTCATGGTCAGCAGATCGGGCCTGCCATCACCACGCCTCTAACCCTATCCTGAGTTGGTTTTTGCAGACGTTTGTCCCCAAAGCCCTGGCCAACAAGCCCTCCATGATGGTGTCTCTAGAGCCACAGTGCAGGACGCTGCCTCCCCACCTGTAGGAAACTCTGCCGGTCACATTTACACATCCTTCCTGACTGGAGACACCTTCAATGCTCCTGAGCCCACCCCAAATTCTTTGGCCACCTTGGAAGAAAGGCGCATTTGGACACACGCCAGACACATACCTCCAGGCAGACACGCTGGTCAATGGCCCTGAGTCAGAAGATGGAACCTGACATACACCTAGAACTTCAATGGAATCCTACCTTAGGTTTGCAGGCATTTTCCTCCAGCGTCAAACTCTGGAATACCTACATATGGTCCAACATTTGATCCTGACCCACAAAACAGAACACCTATTGTACACAGAAGGCAACATGGTTCTTGGGAGCTGCGTCCAACTAACAGGGGACTTGAAATCTGCATGGCGCCTGAGCCCCGCAACATTCTAAGGTCTCCTCGACACAAGCCAACATTGTGACCCATCAGAATGAGGCACCCTTTCACCTCAGGCCCCTGGGCACCTTGCCACAGAGCCACCAGATCAGGAGGCCTTGTTCCTGGGCTAGAAGTGTAAGCTGAGCTGGGCTTTCCAGGCATCCATGCGGTGACTTCTGCTATGACGTCTGTCCATATGGGGGACCCTGGTGCCATGCAAATTGACTCCCCCTGTCCCGCAGAAGGAAAGCTTGCTGTTCGGATCAGCTCACAAGCCCCAGCCTGGGAAGACCTCCATGGCATCATGAGGCTATTCTTCCACTCGTTGGCCATCATGGACACAAACTCCAATGTGAGCGACCATCTGACACATGCCCTGACTCAGGTGCTGGAGATCTCAAGTCAGATGCTGCACTTTCGAAAAGCCATGAGCTCAACATTGAATGGAAATGGCACTGGTGCATTCAGAATTCCGTCCTCACCCTGCTGGTGCGCCAGCCCTCCAGACTTTTCTTTGGGGCCCTCCAGAAAGAAGGAGGGCCCTAGGGTAATGCCCAGAATCCCCACGTGAGGATCAACCTGCACGGACTTCGACAGCACCCCAATGTCCTAGGCCGCCTGTGAACTAATAATCTATCTGACACAGCCTGAGCCCCAAACTCCCATAAGCCCCACAGGTAGTGGGCACCATATCCTGCAGTTGGGAAATGCCAGGGCCAGAGACTGCCATCTCTATGCAATCTGGGTATTCGGGTGTCTGTGCCCAGACCATATCTCAAATCCCAGCCTATGGGGGAACCTCAAGCATCAAAGAGCACTCCTCCTTCCCCACTATGGGAAAAGATTGCTGTGGGGATAGGAGTCACCCTCAGAGTTACAGCCAGCTGCATGGCCCATGAGACCACGCCTACAAAGGAGCTCCTCCCTGGGCACAACCAGACATTGTGACCATCAGCCTGAGCCTGCTTTCAAACAAGCCCTCTCGCTGGCTGGACCAGGAGCCCGCATATCATGCCTGACATGCCCCTAGGCCCAAATTCTCACCCTTGGTCGGGTTCTCCAGGTTCCTGGACCCAGAAGCTGACTCTGGAATCCCTGCTATGGCGGGACCCCTGAGACTAAAACAGCTCTCTTCCCTTCATCCAGAAAGACACCAAAACCTTGGGAGCCATGCAAAATCCCAACAGAGGCAGAATCTTCAACGGACACACGAGGCCACTGCTCCATTCCATTCCCAACCGAGACACACATCCCAGACAGAAAAGTCTGCACTCTTGCCTCCACGTCACCCAAATATAAGACCCCGAGGCAATGACCTCACAGTCTGTAGATCGGGCTACCATCACCTTGCCACTCACCCTAAACCGAGTTTGTGTTTCCAGACTTCTGTCCCCAAAGCCCTGGCCGAAAGGCCCTCCAAGTTGGGGCCTCTGGAGCCACAGCACAGGCCTCTGCCTGCTCTCTCGAAGGAAACACTGCCCGTCACAGTTTCACAAGCCCTCCAGATTGGGAGATACCTGCAAAGCCCCTGAGCCCACACAATTTCCTTGGCTGCTCTGGACAGTAATGCGGAGTCGGACACATGCGAGACACCTACCTCCAGGCACACACCCAGATCAATGGCCCTGAGTCAAACATGGAAACTGACATGCCACTAGGGCCTCAAAGGAACCCTACCTAAGGTTTCAGGCATGTGTCCCCAGAGGCGGGCATGGTCCAACACTTGGTCCATGAGCCATAAAAAAGAATACCTCCTGTCCACAGAGGGCAACCTGGCTCTTGGGAGCTGCGTCCAACCCTCAGGGAAGGAGAATCCTGCATGGTGCCTGAGGCCCCACCACATTCGAAGGTCTCCCTGGACACAAGCCAGCATTGTGTCTCATCCTCATGAGACTCCCTGTCAACTCAGTCCCCTGGGCACCTGCTCCAGAGCCACCAGATCGAAACTGCCTTGTTCATGGGATGAAAAGATAAGCTGAGTTGATATTTCCAGACATCTGTGCGGTGAGCATTGCCACCAGGGATTTCCATATGGCGGACACTGGAAATAACCAGGTATTATGACCATCAGTCTGAGTCTTTTCAAACAAGTCCCCACGCTAGTGGGAACAGGAGCCCGCATATCGTGCCTACCATGGCCCTAGGCCCAAATCCTCACCCTGGGTCAGTTTCTCCAGGCTCCCGGACCCAGAAGCCAACTCTGAAATCCCTGCTATGTTGGGAGCTCTTGGACGGAAATCAGCTCTCTTCCCTTCATCCAGAAAGACACCGAAACCTTGGGAGCCATGCAAAATCCCCACAGCGGCAGAATCTAACATGGACTCATGAGGCCACCCGTCCAATGGGTGGCGAACCGAGACACACAACTCAGAGAGAAAAGCTTGCCCTCCTGCCTCCCCGTCTAACTAATTTCAGATCCCGAGGCACTGCCCTCATGGTCTGCAAATCGGGCCTACAATCACCTCACCCAAAACCCTAACCCGAGTTTGTGTTTGAAGACTTTTGTCCCCAAAGCCCTGGCCCAAGACCCTCCAGAATGGGGCCTCTGGAGCCACAGCTCAGGACTCTGACTGCCCTCACGAAGGAAACTCCACCCAACACAGTTGCACAAACCCTCCAGACTGGGAGACACCTGCAAGGGCCCTGAGCATACCCTTTTCGTTGGCCGATCTGGACAGAAATGCACATTCTGACACATGCCAGACACCAACCTCCAGGAAGACACCAAGGTCAATGGCCCTGAGTCAGAAGATGGAACCTGACATACCCCTAGGACATCTACGGAACACTAGCTGAGGTTTGCCAGCATCTGTCCCCAGAGGCAGGTTCTGGAGTACCTACATATGGTCAGCACTTGGTCCCTGAACCACAAAACAGAACACCTCCTGTCCCCAGAAGACAATCTGGCTCTTGGGAGCTGCATCCAACCATCAGGGGAGGAGAATCCTGCATGATGCCTGAGCCCCCGCCACATTCCAAGGTCTCCCTGGACACAAGCCAGCATTGTGACTCATCAGCATGAGGCTACTGGTCAGCTCAGTCCCCAGGGCACTTAGCCCCAGAGCCACCAAATTGAAACTTCCTTGTGCATGGACTGCAAAGTTTAGCGGAGCTGGGCTTTCAAGGCATCTATGCTGAGAGCTCTGCTACCAAGTCATTCCATATGGGGCACCTGGAGCCAACAAAACCGAATCCCCCTGTCCCACAGAAGGAAAGCTTCCTGATGCGAGCAGCTCATAAGCCCCAGCCTGGGATAACTTCCATGGCCTCTTGAGGCCACCCTTCCATTCATCTAGCATCATGCACACAAACTCCAGCGTGAGCGACTATCTGACACTCGCCCTGACTCAGATGCTGGAGATCTCGAGTCAGACCCTGCTCATTGGAACTGCCATGTGCTCGGCCAGGAACTGAACTGGCTCTTGTGCGTTCAGACTTCCATCCTCTCCCTTCTGCGCAAAAATCCCTCCAGATTTGGAGTTCTGGAGCCACAACGCACCCTTCTGCCTGCCCTGCAGAAAGAATAAGGGCCCTATTGGTCTCCTCATATCCCCAACTTAAGATCAAACTGCACAGCCCTAGACCGGACCTCAATATCCTAGGCCACCCTGTGAACTAATGCTGTTTCTGACACAGACTGAGCCCTGACCTCCCGTCACCCACTGAGGTAAGAGGTCCCATAAACTGCGGGTGGGACTGGCCATGGCCCGAGGCTGTCATCTACCCACCCTGGGTATTCAGGCATCTGTGCCCAGACTTTAGCTCAAATCCCAGCCTATGCGGGATCCTCAAGCACAAAAGAGCACTCCTCCTTCACCATTCAGGAAAAGCTTGCGGTGGGTTGGGGGTCAAAACCACAGAATAGGAGCCAGTTGCATGGCCCATGAGACCACGGTGGGCCGCCCTGGGCACAAACAGGCATTGTCACCCTCAGTCTGAGCCCACTTTCAAATAAGCCCTTCTCAAGCTGTACCAGGAGCCAGCATATCGGGCCTGCTATGCCCCTGGGCTCATCCTCACCCTCGGTCGGGTTCTCCAGGTGCACGGAACCAGGAGCCCTCTCTTGAATCCCTGATATGGCGGGACCTCTGATACGGATAACAGCACTCTTCCCTTCACCCTAAAGACTCCAAATACTTGGGACCCGGGCAGAATCCCCAAGAGGCAGAATCTCTCAAGGCCCCATGAGGCCACCCCTATATTCCGTGGCCAACTGATACTCAAAACCCAGACAGAAAGGGTTGTGATCCCGCCTGCCCATCACCCTAATTTCAGATCCCAAGGCACTGCACTTATGTTCAGCACTTCGGGCTTGCCATCACCTTGCCCCTAACCCAATCCCGAATTTGTGTTTGCAGACACTTGTACCCAAAGCCCGGGCCGACAGGCACTCCAGGATGGGGCCTCTGGAACCACAGCGCAGGACTCTGTGTGCCCTCCCAAAGGAAACTCTGCCCGTCACAGTTGCACAAACCCTCCATATTGGGGGACACCTGTAAGGCCCCTGAGCCCACGCCAATTTCATTGGCTGGTCTGGAGAAAAATGAGCATTTGGACACATGCCAGATACCTACCTCCAGGCAGACAACCAGGTCAATGGCCCTGAGTCAGAAGATGAATCAGACATGCCCCTAGGACCTCAATGGAACACTAACTGAGGTTTGCCGGCATTTGTCCCCAGCGGCAGGTTCTGGAGTACCAACATTTGGTCAACACTTCGTCCCTGAGCCACAAAACAGTAAACCTCCTGACGCAGAAGGCAACATGGCTTTTGGGAGCTGCGTCCAACTCTTAGGGTAGGAGAATCCTGCAATGCGATTGATCCCCTGGCACATGACCAGGTCTCACTGGACATAAGCCAGCACTGTGACCCATCAGCATGAGACTCCCTGTCAACTCAGACCCCTAGGCACTTCGCTAAAGTGCCAGAGTGACCAGATCGAAACTGCCTTGTGCCTCGGATTCAAGGGTAAGCTGAACTGCACTTTCCAGGCATCCATGTGGAGAGCTCAGGTAGCAAGAATTTCCATATGGGGATCCCAGTAACCATTAAAAAACACACCCCCTATCATGCAGAAGGAAAGCTTACTCTTCAGAGGAGCTCACAAACCCAAGCCTAGGATAATTACCATGGCCTAATGAGGCCACCCATCCATTCATCAGCCATGATGGACACAAACTCCAGTGTGAGTGACCATCTGACATTCACCCTGTCGCAGGTGCTGGAGATCTTGAGTCAGACGCTGCTCATTGGAACTGCCATGCATTTGGCACTGAACTGAACCGCCCATGTTCTTCAAGATTTCCATCCTCACCATCGTGGACTGCAAGCCCTCCAAACTGGGAATTCTGGAGCCACAATGCAGACTTCTGTCTGCCCTGCCGAAAGAAGAAGGGCCCTAGGGATCTTCCCAGAATCCCAATGTGGGAAACAACCTGAACGACCTGCGATGGTACCCCAATATCCTAGGCTGCACTGTGCACTAATGCTCTGCCTGACACAGCATGAGACACACGTCCCATGAGACACACAGCCCCCCAGGTAGCAGACCCCATATCCTGCAGGTGGGACATACCAAGGCCAGAGAGTGTCATCTCTACCTAACCTGGGTATTCAGGCGTCTGTGCCCAGACAATAGCTCAAATACCACCTATGGGAGAACCTCAAGCATCAAAAAGCACTCCTCCTCTCCACGACGGGAAAAGCTTACTGTGGGGATGGGGGTCTAACCCTCAGAGTGGGAGTCAGCTGCATGGCCCATGAGACCACGCCAACTCAGGAGGGCTGCCCTGGCCACAAACAGGCATTGTGACCCTCAGCCTGAGACCGCTTTCAAGCCAGCCCCCTCGCTAGCTGGACTAGGTACCCACATATCGGGCCTGACATGATTCTACACGCAAATTCTCACACTAGGTCGGGTCCTTTTGGTGCCCAGACCCAGAAGTCGACTCTGGAATCCTTGCTATGGCGGGACCCCTGAGACAGAAAGCAGCACTCTTCCCTTCCCAATGAAAGACACCAAACACTTGGGAGCCAGGCAGAATGGTCATAGAGGCAGAATCTCCCATGGCCCCATGAGGCTATCGCTCCATCTCGTGGGCAACTGAGACACACAACCCAGAGAGAAAAGTCTGCACTCCCGCCTCAGCATCGCCCTCATTACAAATCCTGCGGCACTGCCCTCGTGGTCCCTAGATCAGGCCTGCCATCACCTCCCCCAGAAAACTATCCCGAGTTTGTGCTTGAAGACATTTGTCCCCAAAGCCCTGGCCACAGGCCCTCCAGGATGGGGCCTCTGGAGGCACAGCGCAGGATTCTGAATGTCCACCCAAGGAAACTCTGCCCGTCACATTCACACAAACCCTCCAGATTGGGAGACACCTGCAATGCCCCTGAGCCCATCCCAAATTCGTTGGCCGCCTTGGAAAAAAGGCGCATTCAGACACACGCCAGACACCTACTTCCAGGCAGATGTCCAGGGCAATAGTCCTGAGTCAGAAGATGGAAACTGACATACCCCTAGGACCTCAACAGAACCCTAGATTAGGTTTGCAGGCATCTGCCTCCAGAGGCAAACTCTGGGAATACCTACATATGGTCCAATACTTGATCCCTGAGCCACAAACCAGAACACCTCCTGTGCCCAGAAGGCAACCTGGCTCTTGGGAGCTGCATCCAACCTTCAGTGGAGGAGAATCCTGCATGGCGCCTGAGCCCCTGCCACATTCTAAGGTCTCCCTGGACACCAGCCAGCATTGTGACACATCAGAATGAGGCTCTCTGTCACCTCAACCCCCTGGGCACTTTGCCGCAGAACCACCAGATCAAACGGCCTTGTCCTGGCCTGGAAGAGTAAGCGGAGCTGGGCTTTCCAGGCATCCATGTGGTGACTTCTGCTACTACATCTTTCCCTATGGGGGACCTTGGTGCCATCAAAATGGATTTCCTTCTGTCCTTCAGAAGGAAAGCTTGCTGTTTGGAGCAGCTCACAAACCCCAGCCTGGGAAGACCTCCAAGGCCTCATGAGGACACCCCTCCATTTCTCAGCCATCATGGACACAAACTCCAGTGAGATGGGCGACCATCTGACTCGTGTCCTGACTCAGATGCTGGAGATCTCAAGTCAGACGTTGCACATTGCAAATGCCAGGTGTTCGGCACTGAATGGAACCAGCACTTGTGCGTTCAGAATTCCGTCTCACACTCCTGGCCCACCAGCCCTCCAAATTGTTCATTCAAAAGCCCGAACCCAGTCTTCTGCCTGCCCCCAGAAAGAAGAAGGGCCCAGGGGTCTGCCCAGAATCCCCACGTGAAGATCAACCTGCATGGACCTCGACGGCACCCCAATGTCCTAGGCCGCTATGTGCACTAATGCTCTGTCTGACATGGTCTGAGTCCTGACCTCCGATCAGCCACTGGGTATGCAGCCCCATATCCTGCAGGTGGGATGTGCCAAGCCAGAGTCTTTCATCTCTACCCAACCTGCGTATTCAGGCGTCTGTGCACAGACCATAGGTCAAATCCAGGCCTATGGGGGAACCTCAAGCATCAAAGAGCACTCCTCCTTCTTCACAACCGGAAAAGCTAGCTGTGGGGATGGGGGTCTAACCCTCAGAGTGGGAGCCTGCTGCATGGTCCATGAGACAACACCCACCTAGGAGGGCTGCCCTGGCCACAAACAGGCTTTGTGAACCTCAGCCTGAGCCCACTTTCAAACCAGACCCCTGCCTAGCTGGATCATGAGCCCGCATATTGGGCCTGACATGCCCCTATGCTCAAATCCTCAACCTCGGTTTGGTTATTTAGGCGCCTGGACCCAGAAGCTGACTCTGGAATCCCTGCTATGGCGGGACCCCTGAGAAAAAAGGCGACATTGGAGAGAGGCCAGACACCTACCTGCAGGCAGGTACCCAGGTCAATTGCCTTGAGTCAGAAGATGGAACCTGACATACACCTAGGACCTCAATGGCACCCTAGGTTAGGTTTGCAGACATCTGTCCCCAGAGGCAAACTCTGGAATACCTACATATGGTCCAACAATTTATCTCTGAGCCACAAAACAGAACACTTCCTTTCCCCAGAAGGCAACCTGTCTCTTGGGAGCTGCGTCCAACCCTCAGGGGAGGAGAATCCTGCATGGCGCCTGAACCACCGCCACATGCCAAGGTCTCCATGGACACAAGCCAGCATGGTGACTGATCGGCACGAGGCTCCCTGTGAACACAGCACCCAGGGCACTTGACCCAAAGCCACCAGATCGAAACGGCCTTGTTCCTGGGATGATAGTATAAGCTGAGCTGGGCTTTCCAGACATCTATGCAGTGAGCTCTGCTACCATGTATTTCCATATGTGGGACCATGGAGCCATCAATATGAAATCCCCCTGTCCCACAGAAGAAAAGCTTCCCGTTCGGAGCAGCTCATAAGTTCCAGCCCGGGATGACCTCCATGGCCACATGAGGCCACCCCTCCACTCATTGGGCATCATGAACAAAACTCCAGCGTGAGCGAACATCTGACACTCTCCCTGACTCAGGTGCTGAGGATCTCCAATCAGATGCTACACATTGTAACTGCCATGTGCTCGGCGATGAACTGAAAAGGCGCTTGTGCATTCAGACTTTCATCCTCACCCTTCTCACCCGCCAGCCCTCCAGATTGGGAATTCTGGAGCCACAAAACGCAGCCTCCTGACTGCCCTCTGGAAAGATGAAGGGTCCTATGAGTCTTCCCAGAAACCCCAGGTGAGGATCAACCTGCACGGCCCTAGACGGAATCCTAATATCCAGGCCACACTGTGCACTAATCCTCTGTTTGACACAGCCTGAACTCCGACCTTCAGTCAGACCCACAGGTAGGGGGCACCATCTCCTGCAAGTGGGATGGGCCATGTCCCCATGCTGTCATTTCAACCCAACCTGGGTATTCAGGCATTGTACCCAGACGGTAACTCATATCCTGACCTATGGGGGAACCTCCAGCCCAAAAGTACACGCCTCCTTCCCCACGGCCAGAAAAGCTTGCTGTGGGGATGGAAATCAAACATTCAGAGTGGGATCCAGGTGCAGGGCAAATGATACCATGTCCACCCAGAAGCTCCGCACTGGGCACAAACAGGCATTGTGACCATTAAGTGAAGCCTGCTTTCAATACAAGCCCCCTCGCTAGCTGCACCAGGATCCCACATATCGGGCCTGCCATGCCCCTTGGCGCAAATCCTAACCCTCGGTCGGTTTCTCCAAGTGCCCAGAACCAGAAACTGACTCTTGAATCCCTGCTATGGTGGGACCCCTGAGACAGAAAACAGCTCTCTTCCCTTCATCCAAAAAGACAACAAAGCCTTGGGAGCTGTGCCAAATCCCCCCAGAGGCATAATCTCCCATGGACCTATGAGGCCATCCCTCCATTCCATGGCCAACTGAGACACACAACCCAGACAGAAAAGCCTGTACTCCCACCTCACCGTCGCCCTAATTTGCGATCCCGGGGCACTGCCCTCACGGTCTGCACATTGGCCCGACCTCACCTCACCCCCACCCTAACCCAAATTTGTGTTTGCAGACTTTTGTCCCCAAAGACCTGGCCGACAGGCCCTCCACGATGGGGCCTCGGGAGCCACGACACAGGACTCTGCCTGCCCTCCGGAAAGAAACTCTGCCTGTCACATTTGCACAAACCCTCCAGACTGGGAGACTCCTGCAAGGACCCTGAGTCCACCCAATTTCGTTGGCCACTCTTTACAGAAATGCACAGTATGACACATGCCAGACACCTACCTCCAGACATACACCAAGGTCAATGGCCTTGAGTCAGAAGATTTAAACTGACATGCCCCTAGGACCACAATGGATAACTAACTGAGATTTGCAAGCATCTGTTCCCAGAAGCAGGTTCTGGAATACTACATATGGTCCAACGCTTGGTCCCTGAGTCACAAAAAAGAACACCTCCTGTCCCTAGAAGGCCACTTGGCTCCTGGGATCTGCGTTCTGCCCTCATGGGAGGAGAATCCTGCATGGCGCCTGAGCCCCTGCCACATTCTAAGGTCTCCCTGGACACAAGCCAGCATTTTGACCCATCACATGAAGCTCCCAGTCAACTCAGCACCAGGGCACTTGCCCCAGAGCCACCAGATCGAAACTGTCTTGTGCCTGGACTGAAAGGATAAGCTGAGCTTAGCTTTCCAGAAATCTCTGAGGTGAGCTCTGCACCATGTCTTTCCATATGGGGGATCTTGGAGCCATTAAAACGGACTCCCCCTGTCCCACAGAAGAAAGCCTGCTGTTTGGAGCAGTTCAAAAGCCCAGCCTGGGAAAACCTCCATGGCTTCATGAGGCCACCACTCCATTCATCTGGCATCATGGACACAAACTCCAGCGTGAGCAATGATCCGAAACTCGCCCTGACTCAGGTGCTGCAGATCTCGAGTCAGACGCTGTACATTGGAACTGCCATGTGCTCGGCACTGAACTGAACCAGCGCTTCTGCGTTCAGACTTCCATCTTCACCCATCTGGCCCGAAAGCCCACCAGATTGGGAATTGTGGAGCCACAACACATCCTACTGCCTGCCTTTCAGAAAGAAGGAGGGCCCTACGGGTCTGCCGAGAGTCACCATGTGAGGAACAACCTGCACGGTCCTAGTCAGAACCACAATATCCAGGCCGCACTGTGCACTAATGCTCTGTGTGACACAGCCTGAGACCTGACCTGCAATCATCCCTCCAGGTAGCGTGCGCCATCACCTGCAGGTGGGACGGGCCATGGCCCCAGGCTGTCATCTATACCCAACCTCTGCGTTCAGGCATCTGTGCCCCGACCACAGCTCAAATCACAGCCTATTGGGGAACCTCAATCAGAAAAGATCACTCCTCCTTCCCCATGGCCAGAAATGTTTGCTGTGGAGATGGAGGTCAAACCCTCAGAGTGGCAGCCAGCTGTATGGCCCTTGAGACCACCCCCATACAGGAGGTCTGCCATGGGCAAAAAAACAGGCATTGTGACCATCAGCCTGAGACTGCTTACAGAGAAGCCCCTTTGAGGAGCCCGCATATCGGTACTGCCATGCCCCTAGGCCTAAATCCTCACCCTTGGTTGGCTTCTTCAGGCACCTGGACCCAGAAGCCGACTCTGGAATCCCTGCTATGGCGGGACCCCTGAGAAGGAAAACAGCTCTCTTCCCTTCATTCAGAAAGACACCAAAACCTTGGGAGCCATGCCAAATCCCCAGAGGCAGAATCTCCCATGGACCAATGAGGCCACCCATCCATCCTATGCAAACCGAGACACACAACCCAGACATAAAAGCCTGCACTCCTGCTTTCCATCACCCTAATTTCAGATAATGAGGCACTGCCCTCATGGTCGGCATATCAGGCCTGCCATCACGTTGCCCAACACCCTATCCGGAGTATGTGTTTGCATACTGTTGTCCCCAAATCCCTGGCTGACAGGCTGTCCAGGATAGGACCTCTGGAGCCACAGCACAGGACTCTGCCTGCCCTCCTGAAGGAAACTCTGCCCGTCACATTTGCACAAACCTTCCAGATTGGGAGACAGTTGCAAGGCCCCTGAGCCCACCCAATTTCTATGGCTGCTCTGGACATAGAAGCACAGTCTGACACAGCGAGACACCTACCTCCAGGCAGACACCCAGGTCAATGACCCTGATTCAGAAGACGGAAACTGACATGCCCCTAGGACCTCAACGGATCCCTAGGTGAAGTTTGCAGTCATCTGTCCCCAGAGAAAAGTTTTGGAGTGTGAGTTTCCTTAATTAATGTTACTAGACTACACAAAGCGAAAATCAAGCAAAGCTTTATTTCATGCCAAGCATCGGGGAAAAAAAAAAAAAAAACAGTTTGGGGCCATTTCTTATGACTAGCGACCATGACGACAACACCGCTCCAGATCACAAAGAAGCGTGGATGTCAAGGACGACAACCCTGACGACACAGACTCTGCTCCCCATGACACCAGACTGACAAGGCCACTACCCAGACGAGGCCGCTGTGGACGAGGCCGCTCTGGACGGGTCCACTCCAGATGAGGCTTCACACCGGAAGAGGCCGCTCTAGATGAGGCTACATGCTGGACAAAGTCCGTACCTGAATATAAAGGCCGCTCCAGACCAGGCCACTCTCCGACGAGGGTGCATGCCGACGAAATGGCTTCCTGGAATGACACCACTCTGGCAAGACTGTGCCTCAGGGCAGCAAGGCTAGTGGTCCTGCCACCGGTGGGGATTTTCCAGGGGGACTCAAACCCCATGACCTCCTTGGAGTACTCGTAGCCCCAATAACCACCTCGGGGGATTTGAACCCCCGATGACTGCCTATGGGGACCCAAACCCCCTGTCTGCCTAGGGGGATTCAAACCCCCTGGTGACCATCTAGAGGGACTCGAACCCCCTGACCATCTAGGGGGACTTGAATCCTGCCGACAGCCAAGGGGGACTTCAACCCCATGTCGATTTACCAACAGAGGAATGGGGCATCCCCACATCCACTTTAGCCCTGCAGAGCATAGCTGCATCCAGCTTCTCCCCAGCAGGCCATACCCTGGAGCTCCAACCAGACAGATGAACAAGATCCCAAAATCTCCGGAGGCTTTTCCCATAAATTATGATGCTGGCTCAGTTCTCGTTGTTTGATCCCGGGCAATCCCCCAATGTTAGGGTCCGTGATCAAAGGAATGGGACTGACACAAAGCGAAAATCAAGCAAAGCTATATTTCACGCAAAACAACGAAAATTAACCCGACCGGCTGGGGCCATTTCTTACGTAGAGGCAACAATGATGAGGACGCCGCTCTCGATGACAAAGAGGCGTGGATGACGAGGACGACAACCCTGATGGCACAGACTCTGCTCCCCATGACGCCACTCCGACAAGGCCGCTCTCCAAACAAGGCCGCTCTGGAAGAGGATACATGCTGGATGAACGCGGCAACCAATGATGAAGAGGCCGCTCCGGACCAGGCCACTCTCTGATGAGGCCGCACACCGACGAGGCCGCTCACTGGAATGATGCCACTCTGGCGAGGCCCCAGCTCTGGGCAGCGAGGCAGGTGGTGTCGAGGCCGGTCACGGGTGGCTCTGCTGCTCGGGAAGGTGAGGCCACTCGTGGCGGTGCTGCTTCCAGCAATGTTACTCCTAATGCTCCCAATGATCCTGAAGCTCTGACCCTTCCGACGATCCTGATGCTATCACTCCTACAACTATCCTAACAGCTCCCAATGGCTACTTCAACTCCTTCTACTACTCTGACGGCTATTCTAACTCCTTCTACTTCTCTAATGGCTATTCTAACTTCTCCTACTTCTATAAAGTCTATTCTAACTCCTCCTAATTCTCTAACTGATATTCTAACTCCTCCTATTCTCTAACAGCTATTCAAACTCCTCCTACTTATGCCTCCCACCCCTTAGCCTTACAGACTAACCTTTAGAGAGGTGGGTGAGACCAAACCACACACAGGTGGCCAATGAGATTTCAACTCACATTTAATACATGCACGGCCCACTGATTGGATAGGCAATCTGGCCAGGCCCTCCCCAATATCCAGAGTTTACAAGTAAGTTCCTCTGCCTAACCAGGCCCCTACATTAGTACCTACATATGTTCCAATGCTAGGTCCCTGGTCCAAAAACCGAACACCTCCTGCCCCCAGAAGGCAACCTGGCTCTTGGGAGCTGCGTCCAGTCCTCAGGGGAGGAGAATCCTGCATGTCGCCTGAGCACTTGCCACATTCTAAGGTCTCCCGGGACACAAGCCCACATGGTGACCCATCAGCATGAGGCTCCCTGTCAACTTAGCCCCCTGGGCACTTGCTCTAGAGCCATCAGATTGAAACTGCCTTGTTCCTGGGCTGAGAGGAAAAGCTGAGCTGTGCGTTCCAGACATCTATGTGGTGAGCTCTTCTACCATGTCTCTCCATAGGGGGGACCAGGGAGCCATCAAAACAGACACCCCCTGTCCCGCAGAAGAAAAGCTTGCTGTTCAGAGCAGCTCACAAGCCCCAGCCTGGGAAAACCTCCATGGCCTCATGAGGCCACCCTTCCATTCATCTAGCATCATGCAAACAAACTCCAGCGGGGCCATCTGACACTCGCCCTGACTCCAGTGCTGGAGATCTCGAGTCAGATGCTGCCCATTGGAACTACCATGTGCTCTGCACTGAACAGAAATGGCGCTTGTGCGTGCAGACTTCCGTCCTCACTCTCCTGGCCAACAAGGTCTCCAGATGGGAATTCTAGAGACACAACGCTGCCTTCTCACTGCCCACCAAAAAGAAGAAGGGTCCTATGGGTCTGACCAGAATCCCCATGTGAGAATGAACCTGCATGGCCCTAGACGGAACCCCAATAACTAGGCCAACTGTGCACTAATGCTCTGTGTGACACAGCCTGACCCCCGACTTCTAGTCAGCCCCCCAGGTAGTGTGTGTCATCTCCTGCAGTTGGGACCAGCCATGGCCCTAGGCTGTCATGTCTACCCAACCTGGGTGTTCAGGCATCTGTGCCCAGACCATATCTCAAATCCCAGCCTATGGGAGAACCTCAAGCACAAAGGAGCACTCTTCATTCCCCACGGCTGGACAAGCTTGCTCTGCCATTGGGGGCACACCCTCAGAGTGGGAGCCAGCTGCATGGTCCATGAGAACACACGCCCACACAGGAGGGCCGCTCTGGGCACAAACAGGCATTGTGACCATCATCCTGAGACTGCTTTCAAACAAGCCCCCTTGCTACCTGTACCAGGATCCCGCATTTTGGGACTGCCATGCCCATAGGCCCAAATCCTCACCCTTGGTCGGGTTCTCTAGGCGCCTGGACAAAGAAGCCGATTCTGGAATCCCTGCTATGGCGGGACCCCTGAGACGGAAAACAGCTCTCTTCCCTTCATCCAGATACACACCAAAACCTTGGGAGCCATGCAAAATCCCCACAATCACAGAATCTCCCATGGACCATGAGGCCACCACTCCATTCTATGGCCAACCGAGACACACAACCCATACAGAAGAGCCTGTGCTCCCACCTCCCCATTGAACTAATTATAGATCTCGAGGAACTGCCCTCACGGTCTGCAGATCAGGCCTGCCATCACCCCACCCCTCATCCTAAACAGAGTTTGCGTTTGCAGACTTTTGTGACCAAAGCCCTGGCCACAGGCCCTCCAGGATGGGGCCTCTTGAGCAACAGCACAGGACTCTCCTGCCCCCTGAAGGATATTCTACTCGTCACAGTTGCACAAACCCTCCAGATTGCGAGACAACTGCAAGGCCCCTGAGCGCACCCCAATTTTGTAGGCCGCTCTAAAAAAAGGGGGATTCTGACACATGCCAGACACCTACCAACAGGCAGACACCTTGGTCAAGGGCCCAGGGTCCGAAGGTGGAAACTGACATGCCCTTAGGACTTCAACAGAACCCTAGCTTAGGTTTGGAGGCATCTGTCCCCAGAGGCAAGTTCTGAAATACCCTCGTATGTTCCAACGGTTGGTCCTGGTCCACGTAACAGAATACCTCCCATCCCCAGAAGGCAACATGGTTCTCAGGAGCTGGGTCCAACCCTCGGAGGGGGGAGGGAATCCTGCATGACACCTGAGTCTCTGACACATTCTAAGGACTCACTGGACACAAGCCAGCATGGTGACCCATTAGCATGAGGCACCCTATCATCTCAGCCCCCAGGGTTCATCGCGCCAGAGCCACCAGATCAAAACTGCCTTGTTCCTGGGATGCAATGTTAAGCTGAGCTGGGCTTCCCAGGCATCTTTGTGTTGAGCTCTGCTACCAAGTCTTTCCATATGGGGGAGCCAGGAGCCATCAGAACGGACTCCTCCTATCCCAGAGAAGGAAAGGTTGCTGTTCAGAGCAGCTCACAAGCCCCAGTCTGGGAAAAACTCCATGGCCTCATGAGTCCACCCCTCACTTCATTTGGCATCATGGACACAACCTTCAGCTTGAGCGACCATCTGACATTCACCCTGACTCAGGTGCTAGAGATCTCGAGTCAGACACTGCACTTTGGAACTGCCATGTTCTCAGCACTGTAGTGAACCCATGCTTGGGTGTTCAGACTTCCGTCCTCAACCTCTTGGGCTGCAAGCCCTCCAAATTGGAAATTCTAGAGCCACAACGCAGCCTTCTGCCTGCCCTACAGAAAGAAGAAGGGCCCTATGGGTCTGCCCAGAATCCCCATGCGAGGATCAACTTGCACGGCCCTACACGGAACACAAATATCCAGGATGCACTGTGCACAAATGCTCTCTCTGACACAGCCTGAGCTCCGATCTCCAGTCAGCCCCCAGGTAGTGGGTGCCATCTCCTGCAGGTGGGAACGGCCATGTCCAGATGCTGTCATGTCTACCCAAACTGGGCGTTCAGCCATCTGTGACCCGACTATAGCTCAAATCCCAGTCTATGGGGAACCTCAAACACAATATAGCACTCCTCTTTCCCATGGCCAGAAAAGCTTACTGTGGGGAAGGGGGTCAAATCCTCAGAGTGGGAGCCAGCAGCATGGCCCTTGAGACCACGCCAACCCAGGAGCTCCGCCCTGGACATAACCAGGTATTGTGACCATCATCCTGAGCCGGCTTTCAAACAAGCCCCCTCTAGAGCTGGAGCAGGAGCCCGCATATCATGCCTGCCATGCCCGTAGGCCCCAAATTGCACCCTTCATCGGGTTCTCCAGGTTCCCGGACACAGAAGATATCTCTGCAATCCCTGCTACAGCGGGAACGCTGAGACAGAAAACAGCTCTCGTCCCTTCATCCAGAAAGACATCAAAACCTTGGGAGCCATGCAAAATCCCCACAGAGGCATAATCTCCCATGGAAACATGAGGCCCCCCCTCCATTCCATGGCCAACCCGGACAAACAACCCAGACAGAAAACCTGCACTCCCACCTCCACGTTGCCCTAATTTCAGATATGGAGGCACTGCCCCCACAGTCTGCTGATTGGGCCAGCCATCACCTCACCCCTCACCCTAAATCGAGTTGGTGTTTGTAGACTTTTTACCCAAAATCCCTGGCCGTCAGGCCCTCCAGGATGGGGCCTCTGGAGTCACAGCATAGGACTCTGCCTTCCCTCACAAAGGAAACACTGCCACTTACAGTTACACAAACCCTCCAGCTTGGGAGACACCCTTAAGACCCTTGAGCCCACCCTATTTCAATGGCTGCTCTGGATAGACATGAGCAGTCTAACACATGCAAGACACTTACATCCATTGAGACAGACACCCAGCTCAATGGCCCTGAGTCAGAAGATGGAAACTGACATGGCTCTAGGACCACAACCGGACCCTAGCTGAGGTTTTCAGGCATCTGTTCCCAAAGACAGGTTCTGGAATACGTACATATGGTCCAACTCTTGGTCCCTGACCAAAAACAGAGCACATTCTAAGGTCTCCCTGGACACAAGACAGCACTGTGACCCATCAGCATGAGGCTCCCTGTCAATTCAGGCCCCTGGGCACTTGCCCCCGAGACAACAGATCGAAACTGCCTTGTTCCACGGCTAAAAGTATAAGCTGAGCTGGTCTTTCCAGATATCTATGTGGTGAGCTCTGCTACCATGTCTTTCCATATGGGGGACCCTGGAGCCATCAAAACAGTCTCCCCCTGTCCCACAGAAGGAAAGTTTCTGTTTGGAGAAGCTCACAATTCCCAGCCTGGGAAAACCTCCATGGCCTCATGAGTCCACCCCTCCATTCATCGGGCATCACAGACACAAATCCAGCTTGAGCGACCATCCGACTCTCGCCTGACCCAAGTGCTGGAGATCTCGTGACAGATGCTGTACATTGGAACTACCATGAGCTCGGCACTGAACTGAATCATAGCTTGTGCGCTCAGACTTCCGTCCACACCAATCTGTATTGCAAGCCCTCCAGATTGGGAACTCTGGAGCCACATTGCAGCTTTCTCCCCACTCTCCAGAAAGAAGAAGGCTCCTATGGGTCTTCCGAGAATCCCCATGTGAGGATCAACCTGCAGGGCCCTAGACGGAACCTCAATATGCAGGCTGCACTGTGCACTAATCCTCTGTGTGACACAGCCTTAGCTCCGACCTCCAGTCAGCCCCCCAGGTAGCAGGTGAAATCACCTGCAGGTGGGACTGGCCATGGTCCGAGGCTGTCATCTCTACCTAACCTGGGTGTTCTTTCAACTGTGTCCAGACCATATCTCAAATAACGGACAAAGGGGGCACCTCAAGCACAAAAGAGCACTGCTCCTTCGCCATCGAAGGAAAAGCTTGCTATGGGTATGGGGGTCAAACCCGCAGAGTGGGAGTCATCTGCATGGCCCATGAGACCTCGCCCATGCAGGAGGTCTGCCCTGGGCACAAACAGGCATTGTCACCATAAGCCTGAGCCTAGTTTCAACAAGCTGTCTCGCTAGCTGGACCAGGAACCCCCATTACCGGCCTGCAATGCCCCTAGGACCAAATCCTCACCCTCAGTTGGGTTCTACAGGCGCCCAGACCCAGAAGCAGGCTCTGGAATCCCTGCTATGGCGGGTCCCCTGAGGCAGAAAACAGCTCTCTTCCCGTTATCCAAAAAGACACCAAAACCTTGTGAGCCCTGCAAAATCCCCACAGAGGCAGAATCTCACATGGACCCATGAATACACCCTTCCATTCCGTGGCCAACCAAGACAACAACCCAGACAGAAAAGCCTGTGCTCCCGCCTCCCTGTCGCCCTAATTTCAGACCCTGGGACCCTGACCTCATGGTCTGCAGATCTGACCTTCCATCACCTCGCCCGTCAACCTAACCTGAGTTTGAATTTGCAGAATTTTGTCCCCAATGCCCTAGCCTACAGGACCTCCAAGATGGGGCCTCTGGAGCCACAGCGCAGGACTCTGCATGCCCTCCCAATGGAAACTCTGCCCGTCACAGTTGCACAAACCCTCCAGATTGGGGAGACACCTGCAAGGCTGAGCCGCCACCATATCTAAGGTCTCCCTGGACAAGCTAGCATTGTGACCCATCTGTTTGAAGGTCCCTGTCAACTCAGCCCCCTGGGCACTTGCCCCAGAGACACCAGATCAAAACTGACTTGTTCCTGGGATGAAAGGATAAGCTGAGCTGTGCTTTCCAGACATCTATACAGTGAGCTCTGCTAACATGTCTTTCCATATGGAGAACTCTGGAGCCATCAAAATGGACTCCCCCTGTGCCGCAGAAGGAAAGCTTGCTGTATGGAACAGCTCACAAACCCCAGCCTGGGAAAACTTCCATGGCCACATGAGGCCACCCCTCCATTCATCGGACATCATGGACACAAACTCCATCATGTGCGAACATCCGACACTTGCCCTGACTCAGGTGCTGAAGATATCGAGTCAAACGCTGCACATTGTAACTTCCATGTGGTTTGCACTGAACTGAGCCAGCGCTTGTGTGTTCAGATTTACGTCCTCACTCCTCTCGCCCCCAGCCCTCCAGACTGGGAACTCTGGATCCACAAGGCAGCCTTCTGCCTGACCTCAAGAAAGAAGGGCCCTCATTTGCGACAACGTGGATGGAACTAGAGCGTATCATGCTTAGTGAAATAAGTCAATCGGAGAAAGACAACTATCATATGATCTCCCTGATATGAGGACATGGAGAAGCAACATGGGGGGGTAGGAGGATAGGAAAAGAATAAATGAAACAAGATGGGATTGGGAGGGAGACAAACCATAAATGACTCTTAATCTCACAAAACAAACTGGGGGTTCCTGGGGGGAGGTGGGATTGGGAGAGGGGGAGCAGGCTATGGACATTGGGGAGGGGAGGCGAACCATAAGAGACTATGGACTCTGAAAAACAACCTGAGGGTTTTGAAGGGTCAGGGGTGGGAGGTTGGGGCAACCTGAGGGTTTTGAAGGGTCAAGGGTGGGAGGTTGGGGGAACAGGTGGTGGGTAATGGGGAGGGCACGTTTTGCATGGAGCACTGGGTGTTGTGCAAAAAGAATGAATACTGTTACGCTGAAAAAATAAATAAAATGGAAAAAAAAAAAAAAAAGAAAGAAGGGCCCTATTGGTCTGCCCAGAATACCCATGTTTGGATCAAGCTACACTGCCCAAGATGGAACCCCAATATCCAGGCTGCACTGTAACCTAATGCTCTATCCAACACAGCCTGAGCCCGACCTCCAGTCAGGACAGAGGTAGCGGGTGCCATTTCTTGCAGGTGGGACTGGCCGTGGCCCGTGGCTGTCATCTCTACATAACCTGGGTTTTCAGGCATCTGTGCCCAGACCATAGCTCCAAACCCGGCCTATGGGGGAACCTCAAGCACAAATACCACTCCTCCTTCCTCACAGCTGGAAAAGCTTGCTCTGGGGGTGGGGATCAATTCCTCAGAATGGTAGACAGCTGCATGGTCCGGTCACCCAATTTCAGATCCTGAGGCATTGCCCTCACGGTCTACAGATCAGGTCTGCCATCACCTCAGGGCCCCTCACCCTAACCTGAGTTTGTCTTTGCTGACTTTTTTCCCCAAAGCCCTGGCCAACAGGCCCTCCAGGATGGGGCCTCTGGAGTCACAGCCCAGGACTCTGCCTACCCTCCCAAAGGAAACTCTGCCCGTCACAGTTGCACAAACCCTCCAGATCAGGAGACAACTGCAAAGCCTGTGAGGCCCCCCAATTTCATTGTTAGCTCTGGACAGAAATGCGCAGTCTGACACATGCCAGACACCTACCTCCAGGCAGACACCCAGGTCAATGGACCTGAGTCAGAAGATTTAAACTGACATGCCCCTAAGACCTCAATGGATCCCTAACTGAGATTTGCATGCATCTGTCCCCAGAGGCAGGTTCTGAATACCTACATATGGTCCAAAGCTTGGTCCCTGAGCCACAAAACTGAACGTATTCTAAGGTCTCCCTGTACACAAGCCAGCATTGTGACCCATCAGCATGAGGCTCCCTGTCAAGTCAGCCCCCTGGGCACTTGCCCCAGAGCCACAAGATCGAAACTCCCTTGTTCCTGGCTGAAAGGATAAGCTGAGTTGGGCTTTCCAGATATCTATGTGGTGAGCTCTGTGACCATGTCTTTCCATATGGGGGACCATGCGCATAACAAGGCATTGTGACCATCAGCCTGAGCCTGCTTTCAAACAAGCCCTCTCGCTGGCTGGACCAGGAGGCCGAATATCATGCCTGCCATAACCTTAGGCCCAAAATCTCACCCTTGGTCGGGTTCTCCAGGTGCCCAGACCCAGAAGCCGACTCTGGAATCCCTGCTATGGCGGGACCCCTGAGACGAAAACAACTCTCTTCCCTTCATCCAGAAAGACACCAAAACATTGGGAGCCATGCAAACTGCCCACAGAGGAAGAATCAACCACGGACCCATGAAGCCACCCCTCCATTCTGTGGCCAACCAAGAAACAGAAAACAAGAAACAACCAAGACAGAAAAGCCTGTGCTCCCACCTCCCCATCGCCCACACTTCTGATCCCAATGCACTGCCCTCACAGTCTGCAGATTAGGCCTGCCATCACGTAGCCTCTAACCCTATCCCGAGTTTGGGTTTGCAGACATTTGTCCCCAAAGCCCTGGCCCACAGGCCATCCATGATGGTGTATCTGGAGCCACAGGGAAGGACTCTGCCTGTCCTCACGAAGGAAAGTCTGCCTGTCACAGTAGTACAAACCCTTCAGACTGGCAGACATCTGCAAGGCCCCTGAGCCCACCCAATTTACTTGGCCACTCTGGAAAGAATGGCTCATTCAGACACAGGCCAGACTTACCTCCAGGCAGACATCCAGGTCAATGGCCCTGAGTCACAAGATGGAAACTGACATGCTCCTAGGACAACAACATAACCCTAGTTGAGGTTTGCAGGCATCTGTCCCCAGAGGCAGGTTCTGGAATACGGGCATATGGTTCAACTCTTGGTCCCTGAGCCAAAAAAAAAAAAAACAATACCGCCTGTCCTCAGAAGGCATCCTGGCTCTTGGGAGCTGCGTCTAACCCTCAGGGGAGGAGAATCCTACATGGCACCTGAGCCCCGACACATTCTAAGTTATCCCTGGAAAAAAGCCAGCATTGTGACCCATCAACAGGAAGCTCCCTTTCAACCTTCCCCCTGGGCACTTGCCCCAGAACCACCAGATTGAAACAGCCTTGTTCCTGGGATGAAAGGCTAAGCTGAGCTGGGTTATCCAGACATCTATGCAGTGAGCTCTGCTACCATATCTTTCCATATGGGGGACCCTGCCGCCATCAAAACGGCTCCCCTGTCCTGCAGAAGGAAAGCTTACTGTTAGGAGCAGCTCAAAAGCCCCAGCCTGGGAAAACCTCGATGGCCTCACGAGGCCACCCCTCCATTCATCGGACATCATGGACACAAACTCCAGTGTGAACAACCATCAGACACTAGCTCTGACTCAAGTGCTGGAAATCTCGAGTCAGATGTTGCACCTTGGAATGGCCATGTGTTCGGCACTGAACTGAACCTGCGCTTGTGTATTCAGACACCCGTCCTCACACTCTTAGGCTGCAACGCCTCCATATAGTACATTCTGGAGCCACAACGCAGTCTTCTGCCCACCCTCCAGAAAGAGGAAGGGCCCTAGGGGACTGCCCAGAATTCCCACATGAGGATCAACCTGCACGGACCACGTTGTCACCCCAATATCCTAGGCCACCCTGTGCACTAATGCTCTGTCTGACACAGCCTGAGCCCCTACCTTCCATCAGCCCTCATGGTAGTGGGCCCCATATCCTGCAGGTGGGACCTTCCATGGCCAGAGACTGTCATCTCTAACCAACCTGTGTATTCAGGCGTCTGTATCCAGACCATATCTCAAATCCCAGCCCATAGGGGGGACTTCAAGCATAAAACATCACTCCTCTTTCCCCACAACGGAAAAAGCTTGCTGTGGGGATGGGTTCTAACCCACAGAGTGGGAACAAGCTACATGTCCCATGAGTCCACGCCCACCCAGGAGGGCTGGCCTGGCCACAAACAGGCATTGTGACCCACAGCAAGAGCACGCTTTCAAGCCATCCCCCTCGCCAGCTGGAACAGCAGCCAGCATACTGGGTCTGACATACCCCTAGGCCCAAATCCTCACGCTCATTCGTGTTCTCAACGCGCCCAGACCCAGAAGCCGACTCTGGAATACCTTCAATGGCGGGACCGCTGAGAAGGAAAAGAGCACTCTTCCTTTCCCCACGAAAGACACCAAAACCTTGGGAGATGGGTAGAATCCTCAAAGAGGCAGAATCTCCCATGGCCCCATGAGCCTACTGCTACATTTCATGCCCAACTGAGACACACAACCCAGACAGAAATGCCTGCACTCCTGCCTCCTCCTTGCCCTAATTTCAGATCCGGTGGCACTGCCCTCATGGTGTGCAGGTCAGGCCTGCCATCACCTCGTCCCTGACAGAATCCCAAGCTTGTGTTTGCAGATTTTGTCCCCAACACACTTGCCAACAGACCCTCCAGGAAGGGGCCTCTGGAGCCACAGAACAGGTCTCTGCCTGCCCACCTGAAGGAAATCCATCACAGTTGCACAAACCTCCAGATTGGGAGACTCATACAATGCCCCTGAGCCCACCCCAAATTCACTGCACTCCTTGGAAAAATGGCGCATACAGACACAGGCCAAAAACCTACCTCCAGGCAGACACCCCGGTCAATGGCCCTTAGTCAGATGATGGAAGCTGACAAACCCCTAGGACCTCAATGGAATCCTAGCTTAGGTTAGTAGGCATCTGCCTCTAGAGGAAAACTCTGGAATACGTACATATGATCGAACACTTGAACCCTGAGCCACAAAACAGAACACCTCCTGTCCTCAGAAGGTAACCTGGCTCCTGGGAGCTGCGTCCAACCATCAGGGGAGGAGAATCCTTCATGGTGCCTGGGAACGCACCACATCCTAAGGTCTCACTGGACTCAAGCCAGCATTGTGACCCATCAGCAGGAGGCTCCCTGTCACCTCAGCCCCCTGGTCACCTTGCCCCAGAGCTACCAGATCAAAACCGCCTTGTTCCTGGGATGGAAGTGTAAGCGGAGCTGGGATTTCCAGACATCCATGTGGTGACTTCTGCTATGATGTCTTTCCATATGTCGGATCCTGGTGCCATCCAAACAGACTCCACCTGTCCCACAGAAAGAAAGCTTGCTGTTCGGATCAGCTAACAAGCCCCAAACTGAGATGACATCCAAAGACTCATGAAGCCACCCCTCCATTCGTTGGCCATCATGGACACAAACACCAGCGTGTGCGTCCATCTGACATGTTCCCTGCTCAGGCACTAGAGATCTCGAGTCAGATGCTGCACAATGGAAATGCCATGTGCTCGGCACTGAAATGAACCAGCGCTTCTGCATTAAGAATTCCGTTCTTACCCTCCTGGGCCGCAAGACCTCCAGATAGTTCTTTCGGAAGCCCCAAAGCAGTCTTCTGCCTGCCCTGCAGAAAGAAGAACATCCCTAGGGGTCTGCCCAGAATCCCCTCATGAGGATCAACCTGCATGGACCTCGAAGGCACCCCAGTATCCTAGTCCGCCCTGTCTACTAATGCTCAGTCTCACACAGCATGAGCCAAGACCTCCCATTAGCCAGCCAGGTAGCGGGCCCATACCCTGGAGTTGGGACTTGCCATGGCCAGAGACTGTCAAATCTACCCAACCTGGGTATTCAGGCATCTGTGCCCAGATCACAGCTCAAATCACGGCCTATGGTGGAACCTCAAACATAAGAGAGTACTCCTCCTTCTACATGATGCATAAGCTAGCTGTGGGGATGGGGGTCTAACCCTCAGAGGGGGAGCCACTTGCATGGCCCATGAGACCACGCCCACCCAAGAGGGCCGCCCTGGCCACAAACAGGCATTGTGACTCTCAGCCTGAGCCTGCCTTCAAACCACCCCCTGGATAGCTGGACCAGGAGCCCGCTTATCAGGCCTGACATGCCCCTAGGCCCCAGTCCTCAACCTCAGTCGGGTTCTCCAGACGACCGGACCAAGAAGCCGACTCTGGAATCCTGCTATGGCGGGATCCATGAGACGGAAAAGAGCCTCTTCCCTTCCCCCCATAGGACTCCAAACCCTTCGGAGCAGGGCAGAATCTTCACAGAGGCAGAATCCCCATGGCCCCATTCGGATACTACTACATTCTGTGGCCAAGAGAGGCACACAATCCAGACAGAGAAGCCTGCACTCCCGCCTCCCCATCACCCTCATTTATTATCGAGTGGCACTGCCCTCATAGTCTGTAGATCAGGCCAGCCATCACCTCACCTCTAAACCTATCCAGATTATCTGTTTGCAGACTTTTATTCCCAAAGACCTGGTGGACAAACCCTCCAGGATGGCGCCTCTGGAGCCAACATGCAACACTCTGCCTAGACACCCGAAGGAAGCTCTGCCCTTCACATTTTCACAAACCTGCCAGACTAGGAGACACTTGAAATGCCCCTGAGCAAACCCCAAATTCGTAGGCTTCCTTGGAAAAAATGTGCATTCGGACAAAGGCCTGCAACCTACTCCAGGCAGATAGCCAGGTCAATGGCCCTGAGTCAAAAGATGGAACCTGACATAGCCCTAGGACCTCAATGGAACCCTAGCTTAGGTGCAGACATCTGTCTCCAGAGGCAAACTCTGGAATACCTACATATGGTCCAACACTTGATCTCTGAGTGAGAAATCAGAACACATACTGTCCTCAGAAGGCAACCTGGCTCTTGGGAGTTGCGTCCAACCCTCAGGGGAGGAGAATCCTGCATGGCGACTGAGCCCCCGCCACATCCTAAGGTCTCCCTGGACACAAGCCAGCCTTGTGACACATCAGAATGAGGCTCCCTGTTACCTCAGCCCCCTGGGCACTTTGCCACAGAGCTACCAGATCAAAACGGCCTTGTTCCTGGGCTGGAAGGGTAAGCGGAGCTGGGCTTTCCAAGGATCCATGCTGTGACTTCTGCTATGACGTCTTTCCATATACGGGACCCTGATGCCATCCAAACGGACTCCCCCTGTCCCGCAGAAGGAAAGCTTGCTGTTCGGAGCAGCTCACAAGCCCCAGCCTGGGAAGACCTCCATGGCCTCATGAGGCCATCCCTCCAATCTTCGGCCATCATGGACACAAACTCTAGCATGGGCGACCATCTCACACGTGATCTGACTCAGGTGCTTGAGATCTTGAGCAAGACACTGTACATTGCATATTCCAGGGGCTCGGCACTGAAATGATCCAGTGCTAGTGCGTTCAGATTTCTGGTCTCACCCTCCTGGGCCGCAAGACCTCCAGATTGCTCATTTGGGAGACGGAACACAGGCTTCTGCCAGCCCTCCTGAAAGAAGAAGATCCCTCGGGGTCTGCCCATAATCCCCATGTGAAGATCAACCTGCACAGAACTTGAAGTTACCCCAATATCCTAGGCCACCCTGTGCACTAATGCTCTGTCTGACACAGCCTGAGACCTGACCTCCAATCAGTCCCACAGGTTGCAGCCCCTATATCCTGCAGGTGGGGCCTGCCATGGCCAGAGACTGTCATCTCTACCCAACCTGGGTTTTCAGGTGTCTTTGCCCAGACCAGAGCTCAAATCCCGGCCTATGGGGGAACCTCAAGCATAAAAGAGCTCTCCTCTTTCCCCACGATGGAAAAGCTTGCTGTGGAGATAGGGGTCCAACCCTCAGAGTGGGAGCCAACTGCATGGACCATGAGACCACGCCCACACAGGAGGGCCGCCCTGGCCACAAACAGGCAACGTGACCCTCAGCTTAAGCTCGCTTTCAAACCAGCCCCCTCACTAGCTGGACCAGGAGCCCGCATATCAGGCCTGAAATGCCTCTAGGCCCAAATCCTCACCCTTGGTCTTGTTCTCCAGGGTACCGGACTCAGAAGCTGACTCTGGAATCCCTGTTATGGTGGGAACCATGAGAGGAAAACAGCACTCTTCCCTCACCACAAAAAACACCAATCCCTTGGGAGCCGGGCAGAATCCTCACAAAGGCAGAATCTTCCATGGCCCCATGAGGCTTCGGTTCCTTCTGTGGCCAACCGAGACAGAACCCAGACAGAAAAGCCTGTGCTCCTGCCTCCCCATCACCCTCATTTCAGATCCTGCAGCACTGCCCTCATGGTCCTCAGATGGGACCAGCAATCACCTTGCCACTAGCCCTATACCGAGTTTGTGTTTGCAGACTTTTGTCCCGAAAGCCCTGACTGACAGGCCCACCAGGATGTTGCCTCTGGAGCTGCAGCATAGGACTCTGCCTGCCCATCTGAAAGAAATTCTTCCGGTCACATTTGCACAATCCCTCAAGATTGGGCAACTACTGCAATGCCCCTGAGACCACCACAAATTTGTTGGCCACCTTGGAACAAAGGTGCATTAAGACACATGCCAGACAACTATCTCCACGTAGACACCAGGTCAATGGCCCTGAGTCAGAAGATGGAA
The DNA here is from genome assembly GCF_922984935.1 of Meles meles. Classification (NCBI taxonomy): domain Eukaryota; kingdom Metazoa; phylum Chordata; class Mammalia; order Carnivora; family Mustelidae; genus Meles; species Meles meles. The sequence goes on from NW_025721520.1 coordinate 2,735,358, forward strand.
CCTCACATACCACTAGGACCTCAATGGAACCCAAGCTTATATTCGCAGGCATCTGCCTCCAGAGGCAAACTCTGGAATCCCTACATATGGTTCAATACTTGACCCCTTAGCCACAAAATCACATCTCCTATAAGCAGAAGGCAACATGGCTCTTGGGATCTGCATCCATCTCTCAGGGGAGGAGAATCCTGCATGGCACCGAAGCCCCTGCCACATTCTAAAGTCTCCCTGGACACAAGCCAGCATTGTGACAAATCAGAATGAGGTTCCCTGTCAACTCAGCCCCCTGGCACTTAGCCCCAGAGCCACCATATCAAAACGGCCTTTTTCCTGGGCTGACAGGCTAAGCGGAGCTGGGGTTTACAGGCATCAAAGCGGTGACTTCTGCTATGACATCTTTCCATACGGGGGAACCTGGTGCCATCCAAATAGACTCCCCCTGTCCTGCAGAAGGAAAGCTTGCTGTTCGGAGCAGCTCAAACCCCAGTCTGGGAAGACCTCCATGGACTCATGATGCCACCCCTCCACTCATCGGCCACCATGGACAGAAACTCCAGCATGACCGATCATCTAACACGTGATCCATCTCAGGTGATGGAGATCTGGAGTCAGACGCTGCACATGGGAAATGCCATGTGCTACGAACTGAACTGAACTGGCACTTGAGCGTTCAGAATTCCATCCTCTACCTGCTGGCACACCAGCCCTCTAAAGTGTTCATTCGTGAGACAAAATGCTGTCTTCTGCTTGCCCTCCAGAAAGAAGAATGTCCCTAGGGGTCTGCCCAGAATCCCCACATGAGGATCAAGCAGCAGGAACCTCAAAGCACCATGTCCTATGCCACCCTGTGCACTAATGCTCTGTCTGACACAGCCTGAGCCAAGACCTCACATCAGCCCCCCAGGTAGCAGGCCCCATATCATGAATGTGGGACCTGCCAAGGCCAGAGATTTTCATCTCTACCTGTAAGGGCCTGGTTGACCAGAGGGAGTCATTCTGTGTTTATGTAGTGAACTTAGATTGACCCCAACCCTCCCAGAGGAACTTACTTGCAAAGCCTAGATGCAAGGGTGGGTCAGGTCAGGTGAAGACATCCAATCAGTGGGGAGCACATATATCTACTAGGGTAAATTGAAATTCATTTGGCCACCTCTGTGTTACCTAGCAGTTTTTTTTCCTGTGTGTGGCAGACCTAGCATGACTGTGCAGTTTTCTCTGTGTATTGCAATCCCATGGCCACCTGTGTGTGGGCGGGGCTCAATCACCTCTATAAAAGCTGCTCTGTGAGGCGGCAGCGCTATATATATACATATAGCAGGAGGAGTCAGAGTAGCAGGTAGTGGATCCATTGGGAGCAGCCTCATCTGCCCCGCCGCCCCGAGCAGCAGCGCCGCGGCGAGCGGGCCCGCCACCCCGAGCAGCAGCAGCACCAGCTGCGGTAGCAGCGCTGAGCAGCAGCAGCAGCAGCAGCAGCAGTGCCGACGCGAGCGGCCCCGCCACCTGAGCAGCATCAGCACCAGCAGCAGTAGCAGCACCGAGCAGCAGAAGCAGAAGCAGCAGCAGGAGCAGCAGCAGCAGGAGCAGGAGCAGCAGGAGCAGGAGCAGCGCCCCGGTGAGCGGCCCCGCCGCCCCGGCAGCAGCAGCACCAGCAGCAGCAGCAGCACCACTGCGAGCGGCCCCGTTGACCGAGCAGCAGCAGCACCAGCAGCAGTAGCAGCGCCGAGCAGCAGCAGCAGCAGCGCCGAGCAGCAGCAGCAGCAGCAGCAGCAGCGCTGCCGCGAGTGGCCCCGCCACCCCAAGCAGCAGCAGCACCAGCAGGAGCAGCGTCACCGCGAGCGGCCTCACCACTCGAGCAGTGCCGCCGCGGGGACTAGCCTCCTAGGAGCCAACGGTGTAACCTCGTCATCGGGAGTGGCCTCTCTGGGAGCACCGCTGCCCGTGCGTCATGAGCGTCTCCAGGCACCAGCCTCGCCAGCCAGGCAGCAACCTCGCCAGGGAACAACGCTGCCAGAGTGTCATCATTGGGAAGCGGGTGTCGTTGGGTAGTGGGAGTCGTCGGGTAGCGGGAGTCATTGGGTAAGGGAAGTAATTGGGGTCGGTGTCCTGGTCATCGGCGCCTCTTTGTAAGAGACGCCCTGACTGGTTGATTTGATTTTCAATGCTTGGCATTGCAGGGAGCCTCGTTGGCTGCAGCCTTGTCCAGGAAGCGGCCTCGCCAGGAGCATCCTGTGGTACAGTGAAGGTGGGGCAGGGAGCCTCCAGGAAGGACCCCAGGCCAGGGAGGCGGTGGCCCCCAGCAAGGCTTGGGCACCTGTCAGTCAGTTTAGTTTCTAATGCATGGGCCCCGGGCACCTACTGGTCAATTTGGTTTCTAATGCATGGGTCTCAGGCACCTACCAGTCCGTTTTGTTTCTGATGCATGGCGCGAAATAAAGCTTTGCTTGATTTTCGCTTTGTGTCAGTCTCGTTCCTTTGATCACGGACCCTAACACTACCCAGCCTGGGTATTCAGCATCTGTGCCCAGACCATAGCTCAAATCCCGGCCTATGGGGGAACCTCAAACATCAAAGAGCACTCTTCTTTCCCCACAACGGGGAAAGCTTACTGTGGGGATGGGGGTCTAAACCTCAGAGGGGCAGCAGCTGCATCACCCATGAGACCACGCCCACCTAGGCGGGCTGCCCTGGCCACAAACAGGCATTGTGACCCTCAGCCTGAGCCCACTTTAAAACCAGCCCCTCACTAGCTGAAACAGAAGCCTGCATATAGGGCTTGACATGCCTCTCGGCCCAAGTCCTTACCATTGGTCGGGGTCTCCAGGCGCCAGGCCAACAAGAAAACTCTGGAATCATTGCTATGGCGGGACCCCTGAGACAGAAAATAGCACTCTTCCCTTCCCCCCAAGTACACCAATCCCTTGGGGGCTGGGCAGAATCCTCACAGAGGCAGAATTTGCCATGGCCCTATGAGGCTACCGTTACATGCCAAGGCGATCTGAGACACACAACGCAGACAGAAAAGGCTGTGCTCCCACCTCCCCATCGCCCTCATTTCACATCCCGCAGCACTGACCTCAAGGACCACAGATCGGTACTGCCATTACCTTGCCCCTAACCCTATTCCGAGTTTGTGTTTTCAGACCTTTATCCCCAAAGCCCTGGCCGGCAGGCCCTCCATAATGGGTCCTCTGGAGCCACAGCGCAGATGTCAGAGGTATCATCTGTGGCCTGGATGGACCACTCCATCTTTATCCAGTAGCCTATTGAAGGGCATCTCGGCTCCTTCCACAGTTCAGCTAGAGTGGGCATGGCAGGCCATCGATCTGGGCAGATCCTTTTCCTCTGAATTAAGAGAGTTGGTCAACATGGCTCTCCCAATGACTGCGGCATATAACGTTAACTGATGATGACAGGTGTGCTGTCCAGGGCTCTTCTTTCAGGGGTAGCAACCATGCAGAATGTCACTCTCCTTGAAGCCTTTTCAAAGGTGTTTCAGGTAAAGTCAGGAAGACAGAGCCCTCATCCCTTAGGACTGGTGTTTCAGAACACTAGATCAACACAAAGACAGCACAATGCATCCATGCCCTAGCTCTTTCTTTGAAATGTGACATTCCTTCCCTTATTCCTACCCTTATCTTCCAACCTGACCAAGCACTAAGGGCAGACCCTTCTCCATAGAACAAATTGAGAAAAGAATCTACAAAAGTATGCTCTCACCCACAGGATGTCAAACCTCCCAGAGTTCTCATGATACCCATGAGTCCTCCATGTTGATTGAGATATCTATACATTGCAGTAGAAATAGGAAAGCCTGGATGTCTCTGGAGAAATGTTGGCCGAAAGGATGGTACAACGAATGTCATTTTCTTTTCTCCTTGTATAGAAAGGTGAAGTGGGTAAGAAAGAGCAAAGACCACCTGAGTTCATGAGCAGGCAATCAGGGCTCTTTTTGGTCCTTCCCAGGCTTCCTACCTAAAGCCATAGGACTAATAGCTCATGAGAGAGGGATTGCTGCTTCAGTGAAGGCAGCTTCTGTGACGTCACAAAGTCTTGAGCTCCTCGCAACCACTCCTCCCCAAGCAATGTCTTATCACTCCACATGGCTTTAGTAGTCATGGGTCAGCCAGGAGGTGCCAAAGCCCTCCCAAAACTTTGGAGCCGCCTTGGTATTTTACCAAGACAGTTTATGAAGCGAGTCGGTGTCACCTTCTCCATGGGCGAATTTATAGTCTTTGGCCGGGACTGTCACCACCAGCCCTCAGCACTCCTGAGAAGGGCAAGCATCCACAATTCCATCTTACACCCGAAAGCTCAAGAAATGGTCAGGACTACAACCAAGCCTCAGGCCAGGAACTTCACCCTCCGCACATGTGCATGGTCCTCCAACCCAATCAGGTCCCTTGTGTCAGGAAAATTGCCACCCGAGGAAAGCTCCCAGTGAACACACGCAACCATGCTAATGACAGGCTTGTCATCTTCAACAGTGAGAAAACAAGTTCCTCTAGCATCTCCAGTAACCATACCAAGAAATCATCTCCATCTTCCAAGCTGGCCAAGCACCAAAGCAGACCCTATACCCTAGAACGTTAGGCCCAGGACGGACTCGTCAGTTTGGAGCCAACAGGAGCAAACACGGAGCCTGGTGGAGGAGACCCATTGCCCTTGTGAAGCCATTGGAAAGGCTTCTGTGCCAGTTTCAGGAAGACAACATGTATCTACCAAAGGACGCCTTAAAGAGGATCCAATAGCCTAAGATCCCTAAGGATTCCCCCAGGGTGGTGCAGCTTCCTTCTGTGGAACTGATTCGAAATGTTGCAGCACAAGGCTGCCTTAAGCCTCCCATTTTCATTCCGCAATGGTTTTCATGGGATAAACACACAGTGCCCGTTGCGGATGATGGGCATGTTCTAAAGGAGTCAGGTGAGGAGGAACAATGGGAGAAGGAGGGGCCATTGCAGCGGGACAGAAATCGGATGCTCCATGCTGGTGGGGAGTTGCAGGAAGATGAAGAAGAAGAGAACAAGCAAGGGAGCTCAGAGCCAAGGTCAGGCATTGTAGGATGGTGGGAGGTACTCTGGACCTGGCTGCGTTCCATAGGGGCTTAGTTCCAAATTGAATAAAGCATCCTCTGTCCCCCGTCAAATCTTATCTACTGTTCCTTGTTGTGGCGGTGGTTTTTCAACGATGTGCTTGCATGTATGGGACAGAGAGAAACAGTGAGAACATAATCAGTGAGGAGGCTGGAGAGGGAGAAACAGACTTGCCTCTGAGTGGGGAACCTGAGGTGGGAAACATTGCAATGAGCCTGGAATAAGGAGCAGAGCTGAAGGCCACTTCTGAACTGATGGAGACACCCCTGGACACAATCTTTGTCTGCTTAACATCTCATTGTGCTAGACAAGACCTCCTGCTCTGTTATTGTTTAGAAATGCAGGGGATAGGGGTTTGGTTGGGCTGGTGTGGCTAGCTCTATAAAACGTGTTTCTAGAGCAGGCACAGCTGTTCGCCGCGAAGTAACACACCTGGCTTTAGAAACACTCTTCTCCTAAGCATATTTGGGCAAAGAGAATTCCTCCATTGCTAGCTTTGGAAGGGTGAATGACACTATATCTTGCGTTGCTCTGCTCCTGTGGATGGTGATGGGGGTCCTCTGTGCCTCGGAATCTGGATCTCTGTTTCTTCCCCAAATGAGGGATGTTTTCAGCTCTGATTTCTCAAAGAAATGTTGGGCTCACTATTTTATCTCTCTTCTAGGTCTCCTACAATAAGCACCCATAGACATTCATAGCAGTCATGGATTTCCCTAAGTCCATTGTCATGTTCCATCATTCTTCCTTCTCTCCTATGCTTCACTTCTTTTTTCCCCAGTACTTGTGTTCCAGGTATCCCATTGGATCCTCTGGTTCTGCCAACTTCCTGAAAATTGCATCCAACCTGCTAACAAATCTTTTCCTATGGTCTTCTTCATTTTATTTAATTTTATTTTATGACCCTTATCTCTATCTGACACAGGCCAGAAACTATCAGAGGCAGAATCTCCCATGGCCCCATGAGGTTACTGCTACATTCTGTGGCCAACCGAGACACACAACAAAGACAGAAAAGCCTGCGCTCCCGCCTGCCTCTTGCCCTCATGTCCAACCTTGCGGCAGTGCCATCATTGTCCCCAGATTGGGCATGCCATCACTCGCAGCTAACCATATCCCGAGTTTGTGTGTGCAGACTTTTGTCCCCAAAGCCCTGGCTGATAGGCCCTCCAGAATGGGGCCTCTGGAGTCTCAGCACAGGACTCTGCTGCCCACAAGAAGGAAACGCTGTCGATCACATTTGCAAAAAACCCCCCAGATTGGGATACACCTGCAATGCCCCTGAGCCCACCCCAATTTCATTGGCCACCTTGGAAAAAAGGCGCATCCAGACACATGCCAGGCACCTACCTTCAGGCAGACACCCAGGTCAATGGCCCTGAGTCAGAAGATGGTACCTGACTTACCTCCAGGTCCTAAACAGAACCCTATCTTAGCATTACCGGCATCTCCCTCCACAGGCAAACTCTGGAATAGCCTGAGCTCCAATCTCATATTAGCCCCCAGGTAGCGGGCCCCATATCCTGCACGTGGGACGTGCCAAGGCAAGGTCTGTCATCTCTACTCAACCTGGAATTTCAGCCATCTGTGCCCAGACCATAGCTCAAATCCAGTCCTCTGGGGGAACATCAAGCATCAAAGAGAACTCCTCCTTCCCCACGACGGGAAAAACTTGCTGTGGGGATGGAGGTCTAACCCTCAGAGTGGGAGCCAGCTGCATGGCCCATGAGTCCATGCCCACCCAGGAGGGCTGCCCTGGCCAAAAACAGGCATTGTGACCCTCAGCCTGAGGGTGCTCTTAAACCAGCCCCCTCCCTAACTGCACCAGGACTCCTCATATGGGGCCTGACACGCCCCAGGCCCAAATCCTCACACTCAGTCTGTTTCTCCAGGTGCCTGGACGCAGAAGCCAACTCTGGAATCCCTGCTATGGCGGGACCCTATAGACGGATATCAGCACTCTTCCCTTCCCACTAAAAGACACCAAAACCTTGGAAACAGGGCAGAATCATCACAGAGGCAGAATATCCCATGCCACCAGGAGACTACCGCTACATTCCGTGGCCAACCGAGACACACAACACAGACAGAAAAGCCTGTGTTTCTGCCTCAACATTGCCCTAATTTCAGATCCCGGTTCACTGATCTCACAGTCCGCAGATGGGGCCTGCCATCACCTCGTGCAGAACATTATCCCATGTTTGTGTTTGTTGATGTTTGTTCCCAAAGCCCTGGCCGATGAGAGCTCCAGGATGGGGCCTCTGGAGCCAAAGTCCAGGAATCTGACTGCACACCTGAAGGAAGCTTGCCCCTTCCACATTTGCACAAACCCTCCAGATTGGGAGACACCTGCAATGCCACTGAGCCCACCACAAATTTGTTGGCCGCCTTGGAAAAAAGGAGTATCTGGACACATGCCAGACACATACCTCCAGGCAGCCACCCAGGTCAATGGCCCTGAGTCAGAAGATGGAACCTGACATACCCTAGGACCTCAACCAAACCCTAGCTTAGGTTTGCAGGTATCTGTATCCATAGGCAAGCTCTGGAATACCTACTTATGGTTCAACGCTTGATCCCTGAGCCAAAAAAAAGAACACCTCCTGTACCCAGAGGGTAACCTGGCTCTTGGGATCTGCGTCCAACCTTCAGGGGAGGAGAATCCAGCATGGCGCCTGAGCCTCCGCCACATTCTATCGTCTCCCTGGACACAAGTCAGCATTGTGACCCATCAGAATGAGGCTCCCTGTCACCTCAGCCCCCTGGGCACTTTGCCACAGAGCCACTAGATCAAGCGTCCTTGTTCCTGTGTTGGAAGGCTAAGTGGAGCTGGGCTTTCCAGGCATCCATGCGATGACATCTGCTATGACGTCTTTCCATATGGGGACCATGATACCATCAAAACGGACTCCCCCTGTCCCACAGAAGGAAAGCTTGCTGTTCAGAACAGCTCATACGCCACAGCCTGGGACGACCTCCATGACCTCAAGAGGCCACCCCTCCATTCGTCAGCTATCATGTAGACAAAACCACCATGAAAGACCATCTGACACTTGCCCTGACTCAGGTGCTGGAGATCTCGAGTCAGACACTGCACATGGCGGGACACCTGAGAAGGAAAAGGACACTGTTCCCTTCCCCCTGAAAGACACCAAACTTTGGGAGCCAGGCAGAATCTTCACAGAGGCAGAATCTCCCATAGACCCATGAGGATACCACTACATTCTGTGGTTAACTGAGACACATAACTCAGACAGAAAAGCCTGCACTCGCGCCTCCGTGTCCAACTAATTTCAAATCTCGCAGCACTGCTCTCACAGTCTGCAGGTCAGGCCTGCCATCACCTCGCCCCTAACCCTATCCCGAGTTTGTGTTTGCAGAATTTTGTCCACAAAGCCCTGGATGAGAGGCCCTCCAGATGAGGCCTCTGGAGGCACAGCACAGGACCCAGCCTGCCCACCCGAAGTAAACTCTGAATGTCACATTTGCACAAACCCTCCAGATTGGGAGACACCTGCAATGCCCCTGAGCCCACCCAAAATTCGTTAGCTGCCTTGGAAAAAAGGTGCATTCAGACATATACCAGACACCCTCCTCTAGGCACACAGCAAAGTCAAAGACCCTGAGCCATAAGATGGAAACTGACATACCCCTAGGTCCTCACCAGACCCTAGTGGCATCCAAATGGACTCCTCCTGACCCGCAGAAGGAGGGTTCCTGTTCGGAGCAACTCACAAGCCCCAGAATGACACGACCTCCATGGCCTATGAGGCCACATCTCCATTCATCGGCCATGATGGACACAAACTCCAGCATGAGCGACCATCTGACACATGCCCTGCCTTAGGTGCTGGAGATCTCGAGTCAGACGTTGCAGATTGGAAATGCCATGTGCTCGGCAATGAACGTAACTGGCACTTGTGTGTTCAAAACTCCGTCCTCAAGTTTCTGGCCTGCCAACCCTCCAGATAGTTGATTTGGGAGCCACAACACAGTTCTTCAGCCCGCCCTACAGAAAGAACAAGGTCCAGAGGGGTCTACCCAGAATCCGACGTGAGGATCAAACTGCATGGACCTCGATGGCACCCCAATGTCCTAGGCCGCAATGTTCACTAATGCCCTGTCTGATACAGCCTGATCCCCGACCTCCCATCAGCCATCCCCCAGTAGCGGGCCACATATCCTGCAGGTGGGATGTGCAAAGGACATCTCTACCTAACTTGGGTATTCAGGTGTCTGTGCCCAGATCATAGCTCAAATCCAGACCTATGGGGAATCTCAAGCATCAAAGAGCACTCCTCCATCCCCACAACGGGAACAGCTTGCTGTGGGGATCGTAGTCTAACGCTCAGAGTGGGATCCAGTTGCATGTCCCATGAAACCACGCCCAACCAGGAGGGCGGCTCTGACCAAAAACGGGCACTGTGACCCTCAGCCTGAGTCCTCTTTCCAAACAGCCCTCTGACAGGCTGAACAAGGAGACCGCATGTCGGCCCAGACATGCTCCTAGGCCCAAATCCTCACCCTCAGTCGGGTTCTCCAGGCGCCTGCAACCAAAGCTGACTCTGGAATCCCTGCTATGGCGGGACCCCTGAGACAGACAACAGCCCTGTCCCCCCCCCCCGAAAGACACCAAACCCTTGGATTTGAGCAGAATCATCACAGAGGCAGAATCTCTCATGGCACCATGAGGCTACCGCTACTTTCTGTGGCCAACCGAGACACACAACCCACAGAGAAAACCTGGGCTCCTGCCTCCCCATGGCCCTCCTTTCATATCACGTGGCTCTGCCCTCACCGTCCGCAGATCGGGCCTGCCATCACCTTTCCCCTAACCCTATACCGAGTTTGTGTTTGCAGACTTTTGTCCCAAATCCCTGGCTGACAGGACCTCCACGACCGGACTGCTTGAGCCACAGCACAGGACTATGCCTGCCCACCTGAGGGAAGCTCTGCCCTCCACATTTGCACAAACCCTCCAGATTGGAAGAAACCTGCAATGCCCCTGAGCCCACACCAAAATTGTTGGCCGCCATGGAAAATAGGCGCATTCGGACACAGGCCAGACACCTACCTCCAGGCAGACAGCCAGGTCAATGACCCTGAGTCAGAGGATGGAACCTGACATATGCTAGGATTTCAACAGAACCCTAGCTTAGGTTTGCCGGCATCTGCTTCCAGAGGCAAACTCTGGAATACCTACATATGGACCAAGAATTGATCCCTGGGCCACAAAACAGAACACCTCCTGTCCCCAGAAGGCAACCTGGCTCTTGGGAGCTGTGTCCAATCCTCAGGGGAGGAGAGAATCCTGCATGGCGCCTGAGCCCCTGCCATATTCTATGGTAACCCTGGACACAAGCTAGCATTGTGACCCATCAAAATGAGGCTCACTGTCACCTCAGCCACCTGGGCATGTTGCACCATAGCCACAAGATCGAAATGGCCTTGTTACTGGGCTGGAATGGTAAGCGGAGCTGGGCTTTCCAGGCATCTATGCGGTGACTTCTGCTACGATGTCTTTCCATACAGCGGACCCTGGTATCATACAAATGGACTCCCCCTGACCCGCAAAAGGACAGCTTGCTGTTCGGATGTCTGGGATGACCTCCATGGCCTCAGGTTGACACACATCCCCTCGTCTGCCATCATGGACACATACTCCATCGTGAGCGACCATCTGACACGTGCCATGACCCATGTGCTGGTGATCTCGAGTCAGATGCTGCCCATTGGAAATGCCATGTGCTCGGCACTGAACGGAAGCAGCACTTGTGCGTTCAGAATTCCGTCCTCACCCTCCTGGCCCTCCAGCCCTCCAGATTGTTCACTGGGGAGCCACAATGCAGTCTTCTGCCTGCCCTGCAGAAAGAAGAAGGGCCCAAGGAGTCTGCCCAGATTACCTATGTGAGGATCAACCTGCACGGACCTTGACAGAACCCCAATATCCTAGTCCATCCTGTGCACTAATGCTCTGTCTGACACAGCCTGAGACCCAAACACCCATCAGCCCCCCAGGTAGCAGGCCCATATCCTGCAGTTTGGATGTACCAAGGCCAGAGACTGTCATATCCACCCAACCTGGTTATTCAGGCTTCTGTGCAGAGACCATAGGTCAAATCCCGGCCTATGGGGGAACCTCAAGCATCAAAGAGCACTCCTCCTTCTCCACTACGGGAAAAGATTACTGTGGGGATGTGGGTCTAACCCTCATAGTGGGAGCCAGCTGCATGGCCCTTGAGACCACGCCCACCCAGGAAGGCTGCCCTGGCCAGAAGCAGGCATTGTGAGCCTCAGCCACAGCACACTTTCCAACAAGCCCCCTTTGTAGCTGGACCAGGAGTCCGCATATCGGGCCTCACATGTCCCTAGGCCCAAATCATTACCCTCGTCAGGTTCTCCAGGCGCCCAGACCCAGAAACCCACTCAGGAATACCTGCAATGGCGGGACCCCTGAGATGGAAAACAGCACTGTACCCTTCCCCCCAAAAGACATCAAACAAATAGGAGCCGGGCAGAATCCTCAGAGAGGCAGAATCTCCTATGGCCCCATGAGGCTAACGCTACATTCCATGGCCATCGGAGACAGACAACCCAGACACAAAAGCCTGTGCTCCCGCCTCTGGTCACCTTCATTTCAGATAACAGAGCATTGCCCTCAAGGTTCGCAGATCGGACCTGCCATCACCTCGCCCTCGCCCAGAATCCTATTCCAAGTTTGTGTTTGTAGACTTTTGTCCCCAAAGCCCTGGCCGACAGGCTCTCCAGGATGAGGCGTCTGGAGCCACAGCACAGGACTCTGCCCACTCACCCAAAGGAAACTCCGCCCATCACATTTGCACAAACCCTCCAGATTGGGAGACACCTGCAATGCCCTGAATGCACCCCAAATTCTTTGTCCTCCTGGGAAAAAGGGCGCATTCAGACACATGCCAGACTCCTACATCCAGGAAGACACCCAGGTCAATGGCCCTGAGTCAGAAGATGCAACCTTACATACCCCTAGGAACTCAACGGAACCCTAGCTGATGTTTGTAAGCATCTGTCTCCTGAGGCAAACTCTGGAATACCTACCTATGGTTCAACACTTGAACACTGAGCCACAAAACAGAACACGTCCTGTCCCCAGAAGTCAACCTAGCTCTTGGGAGCTGAGTCCAAACCTCAGGGGAAGAGAATCCTGCATGATGCCTGAGCGCTTGCCACATTCTAAGGTCTCCCTGGACACAAGCCTGCATTCTGACCCATCAGAATGAGGCTCTCTGTCACCTCATCTCCCTGCACACTTTGACCAAGAGCCACCAGATCAAAACGGCCTTGTTCCTTGGCTGGAAGGCATAGCGAATCTGGGCATTCCAGGCATCCATGTGGTGACTTCTGCTACAATGTCTTTCCTATCAGGGGAACCTGGTGCCATCAAAAGACATTCCCCTGTCCCTCAGTAGGAAAGATTGCTGTTGGGGCAGCTCACAAGCCCCAGACTGGGATGACCTCCATGGTCACATGTGGCCACCCCTCCATTCGTCATCTACCATGGACACAAACTCCAGCGTGAGTGACCACCTGACACGTGCCCTGACTCAGATGCTGGAGATCTCCAGTCAGAAGCTGCACACTGGAAATGCCATGTGCTCGGCACTGAATTGAACCAGAGCTTGTGTCTTCAGAATTCCGTCCTCACCCTCCTGGCCAGCAAGCCCTCCAAATTGTTCATTCTGGAGCCAAAACGCAGTCTTCTGCCTTCCCTCCAGAAAGAAGGAGTGCCGTAGGGGTCCTCCCAGAGTCCCCAAGTGAGTATCAACCTGCACGGACCTCGATGGCACCTCAATATCCTAGGCCGCACTGTGCACTAATGTTCTGTCTGACACAGCCTAAGTCCCGATCTCCCATCAGCCCACAAAGTAGAGGGCCCCATATCCTGCAGGTGGGACCTGCCTTGGTCAGAGACTGTCATCTCTACCCAACCTGGGTATTCAGGCGTCTGTGCCTAGACCATAGCTCAAATCCTGGCCTATGGGGAACCTTAAGCATAAAAGAGCACTCCTCCTTCCCCACGATGGGATAAGCTTGCTTTGGGATTGGGGATCTAAACCTTAGAGTGGGAGCCAGCTGCATGTCCCATGAGACCACGCCCACACAGGAAGGCTGCCCTTGCCACAAACAGGCATTGTGACCGTCAGCCTGAGCCCGCTTTCTAACCAGGCCCCTCGTTTGCTGGACCAGGAGCCTGCATGTCGTGCCTGTCTTGCCCCTAGGCCCCAATCCTCACCCTCATTTAGGTTCTCCAGGCGCCCAGACCCAGAAGCGGACTCTGGAATCCCTGCTATGGTGGGACCCCTGAGATGGAAAACAGCTCTCTTCCCTTCCCCATGAGAGACACCAAACCCTTGGGAGACAGGTAGAATCCTCACAGGGGCAGAATCTCCCATGTCCCCATGAGGATACTGCTACATTCCATGGCCAACCGAGACACACAACCCAGACAGAAAAGCCTGTGCTTCCTCCTCCCCATCACCCTAACTTCAGATACCGAGGTACTGCCCTCACAGTCCTAATGTTGGGACTGCCATCACATTGCCCCTTACCAAAACCTGAGATTAAGTTTGCAGTCTTTTGTCCGCAAAACCCTGGCTGACAGACTCTCCAGGACGGGGCCTCTGGAATCAGTGCACTGGACTCTGCCTGCCTTCCTGAAGGAAACTCTGCCCATTACAGTTGCACAAACACTCTAGATTGGGAGACACCTACAAGGTCCCTGAGCTCACCCAATTTCCTTGGCGGACCTGGACAGAAATGCACAATCTGACACATGCCAGACAGCCACCTCCAGGCAGACACCCAGATCAATGGCCCTGAACCAGATGATGGAAACTGATATGTCCCTTGGACCTCAATGGAACCCTAGCTCAGCTTTATAGGCATCTGTCCCCAGAGGCAGGTTCTGGAATACCTACATATGGTCCAACGCTAGGTCCCTGAGCCACAAAACAGAACACCTCCTGTCCCCGGAAGGCAACCTGGCTCTTGGGAGCTGCATCCACCCTCAGGGGAGGAGAATCCTGCATGGCGCCTGAGCCCCCACCACATTCTAAGGTCTCCCTGGACACAATGTAGGGGCCTGATTTCCCAGAGGAACTGTAAACCCCGGATATAGGGGGAGGCCTGGCCAGCTAGATGGAGACATCCAATCTGTGGAGCATGCATATATTTACTGAGGTGAGTTGCAATCTCATTGGCCTCATGTGTGTGGGTCGGGCTCAACCCCCTCTAGAAAGGCGTGTCTGTGAGGCTGGGCGTGGTAGCAGGAGGAATTAGAGTAGCAGTTGAGAGCCACTGGGAGCCATTAGCGTGTCCGTGTCCTCAACAGTGACAGCGTCGTCTTCATCATTGGGAGCATCGGGAACAGCATTGCTGGGACCCTCATCCGGAGCGGCCTCGTCCAGGGAAGTAGCCTTTTCCAGAGCAGCAGCCTCCGGAGCAGCCTAGCCACCCCAAGCAGCGTCATTGTCACGAGTCCTGGGAGCGGCCTCATCCAGAGTGGCCTCGTCCGGGGAGCAGACTCGTCATAAGCACCCTCGTTGTGAGAGGCCTCACCACCTCCGGTGGCCTCGTCAGGAGCGGCCTCGCCCGGGGAGTGGTCTGTGGTACAGTGAGGGTGAGGGAGGGAGCCTCCAGGAGGGACCCCAGGGCAAGGAGGCAGTGGCCCCAAGAAAGGCTTGGGCACCTACCTGACAGTTTGATTTCTTATGCATGGTGTGAAATAAAGCTTTCCTTGATTTTTTGTATTGTGTCAGTCTCGATCCTTTGGTCATGGACCCTAACACACAAGCCAGCATTGTGACCCATCAGAATGAGGCTCCCTGTCATCTCTGCACCCTGGAAACTTGGCCCCAGAGCCACCAGTTCCTCGGCTGGAAGGGTAAGCAGAGCTGGGCTTTCCAGGCATCCATGCATTGACTTCTGCTATCATGTCATTCCATATGGGGGACCATGATGCCATCAAAACTGACTCCCTCTATCGTGGAGAAGGAAAGCTTGCTGTTCAGAGCAGCTCACAAGCCCCAGCCTGGGAAGACCTCCATGGCCTCATGAAGCCAGCCCTCCATTCATTGGCCATCATGGAAACAAACTCCAGCATGAGTGACCATCAGACACCTGCCCTAACTCAGGTGCTGGAGAACTGGAGTCAGAAGCTGCACATTGGAAATTCCATGTTCTCGGCACTGAGCTGAACCAGCTCTTGTGCGTTCAGAATTCTCTCCTCAGCCTCCTGGCCGGCAAGCCCTGCAGATTGTTCATTCGGGAGCCACAACGCAGTCTTCTGCCTGCCCTCCAGAATGAAGAAGGGCCCTAGGGGTCTGCCGATAATCCCCACGTGAGGATCAACCTGCACGGAACTCGACGGCACCCTAATGTCCTAGGCGGCCCTGTGCACTAATGCTCTGTCTGACACAGCCTGAGCCCCGACCTCAAATTAGCCCCCCAGATAGTGGTCCCCATATCCTGCAGGTGGGACCTGCCATGGCCAGACACTGTCATTTCTACCCAACCTGGGTATTCAGGGGTCTGTGCCCATACCATAGCTCAAATCCCTACCTATGGGGGAACCTCAAGCGTAAAAGAAAATTCCTCCTTCCCCAAGAGGGGAAAAGCTTGTTGTGGGGATGGGAGTCTAGCCCTCAGTGTGGGAGCCAGCTGCATGGCCCATGAGACCATGCCCACCCAGGAGGGCCGCCCTGGCCACAAACAGTCATTGTGACTCAGCCTGAGCTCAATTTCAAAGTATCCCCCTCTCTAGTTGGACCAGGAGCCCGCCTATCGGCCTGAAATGCCCCTAGCCCCAAATCCTCAACCTCGTTCGAGTTCTCCAGGCGCCCAGACTCTGAATCTGACTCTGGATTCCCTGCTATGGCAGGGCAATGAGCCGGAAAACAGCACTCTTCCCTTCTCCCCGAAAGACACCAAACCCTTGGGAGCCAGGCAGAATCCTCACAGAAGCAGAATCTCCCAGGGCCCCATGAGGCTACCGCTACATCCCTTGGCCAACAGAGACACACAACACAGACAGAAAATCCTGGGCTTCTGCCTCACTGTAGACCTCATTTCACAATCCAGCGGTGCTGCCCTCATGGTTGGCATATCGGGACTGTCATCACCTCGCCCTTAAACCTATCCAGAGTTTGTGTTTGCAGACATTTGTCCCCAAAGCCATGTCCGGCAGGACATCCAGGATAGGGCCTCTGGATCCACAGCACAGGATTATGCCAGCCAACCTGAAGAAGCTCAGCCCGTCACATTTGCACAAACACTCCAGATTGGGAGACAACGGCAATGCCCCTGATCCCACCCCAAATTTGTTGGCCGCCTTGGAAAAAATGCGCCTTTGGACACATGCCAGACTCATACCTCCATGCAGTCACCCAGGTCAATGGCCCTGAGTCAGAAGATGGAACCTGACATACTCATAGGACATCAGCAGAACCCTAGCTGAGGTTTGCAGGCATCTGCCTCCAGAGGAAAACTCTGGAATACCTACATATGTTCCAACACTTGATGCCTGAGCCACAAAACAGAACACCTCCTGTGCCCAAAAGGCAACCTGGCATTTGGGAGCTGCGTTTGACCCTCAGGAGATGAGAATCCTGCATGGCAACTGAGCCCCCGCCACATTCTAAGGACTCCCTGGACAAAAGCCAGCATTGTGAGGCTCCCTGTCACCTCAGCCCCCTGGGCACTATGCCCCAGAGCCACCAGATCTAAGCATCCTTGTTCCTGTTTGGAATGGTAAGCGGAGCTGGGCTTTCCTGGAATTTATGCGGTGACTTCTGCTATGACGTCTTTCCATACTGGTGACCATAATGCCATCCAAAAGGACTCCCCCTGTCCCACAGAAGGAAAGCTTGCTGTTCTGAGGAGCTCCCAAGCCCCAGCCTGGGAAGACATCCATGGCCTCATGAGGCCACCCCTCCATTTGTCAGCCATCATGGACACAAACTTCAGCGTGAGCGATCATCTGGCATGTGCCCTGACTCAGGTGCTGGAGATCTTGAGTCAACGCTGCACATGGGAAATGCCATGTGCTTGGCACTGAACTGAAGCGGCGCTTGTGTATTCAGAATTCTGTCCTCACCCTCCTGGCTTGCAAGCCCTCCAGATTGTTCATTCACGAGTCACAACGCAGTCTTCTGCCTACCCTATAGAAAAAAGAAGGACCCTAAGTGGCAACGCAGAATCCCCATGTGAAGAACAACCAGCACGGAATTTGAAGGAACCCCAAAATCCTAGCCCGCCCTGTGCACTAATGCTCTGTCTCACACAGCCTGAGTCCCAACTTCCCATCAGCCCCCCCAGGTAGCGGAACCCATATCCTGCATTGAGCCCTGCCACGGGCAGAAACTATCATCTCTACCCAACCTGGTTATTCAGGGGTCAGTGCCCAGACCATAGCTCAAATCCCGGCCTATGGGGAAACCTCAAGCATAAAACAGCACTCCTTCCCCACGATGGGAAAAGCTTGCTTTGGGGTTGGGGGTCTAACCGTCAGAGTGGGATCCAGTTGCATGGCCCATGAGACCACGCCCACACAGGAGGACTGCCGTGGCCAAAAGCAGACATTGTGACCCTCAGCCTGAGCCCTCTTTCAAACCAGCCGCCTCGCTTGGTGGACCAGGAGCCCGCATATTGGGCGTGACATGCCCCTAGGCCCAAATCCTCACCCTCGATTGGGTTCTTCAGACGCCCAGCCCAGAAGCTGATTCTGGAATCCCTGGTATGGCGGGACCCCTGAGATGGAAAACAGCACTCATCCCTTCCCCCAAAAGACACCAAATCCTTAGGAGTGGGGCAGAATCCTCACAGACACAGAATCTCCCATGGACCCATGAGGCTACCGCTACATTCCATGGCCAGTCGAGACTCACAACCCAGTCAGAAAAGCCAGCGATCCTGACTCCCCATCGCCCTTATTTCAGATCCCTCGGCACTGGCCTCATGGTCTGCAAATTGGGCCTGTCATCACCTTGCCCTTAAACCTAACCCGAGTTTGTGTTTTGAGAATTTTGTCCCCAAATACTCGGCCGACAGGACCTCCAAGTTGGGGCCTCTGGAGCCACATGGCAGGACTCTGCCTCCCCACCCAAAGGATGCTGTGCCCATCACATTTGCACAAACCCTCTAGAGAGGGAGACCACTGCAGTGCCCCTGAGCCCACCAAAAATTCATTGGCCGCCTTGAAAAAAAAAATGTGCTTTCAGACATAGGCAAGACACCTACCTCCAAGGAGACACCCAGGAAAATGGCCCTGAGTCAGAAAATATAAACTTACATGCCCCTAGGACCTCAAGAGATCCCTAACTGAGATTTGCAGACATCTGTACCCAGAGGCATATTCTGGAATACCTACATATGGTCCAACCCTTGGTCCCTGAGCCACAAAACAGAACACCTCCTGTCCCCAAAAGGCAACCTGGATCCTGGGAGCTGCGTCCTGCCCTCACAGGAGGAGAATCCTGCAAGGTGCCTGAGCTACCACCACATTCTAAGGTATCCCTGGAAACAGCCTGCATTGTGACCCATCAGAATGTGCTCCCTGTCACCACAGCCCCCTGGGCACTTTGCCCCAGAGCCAGAAAATCAAAACGGCCTTGTTCCAGGGCTGGAAGGGTAAGCGGAGCTGGGCTTTCGAGGAATCCATGCGGTGACTTCTACTATGACATCTTTCCATGCAGGGGACCCCGGTGCCATCCAAACAGACTCCCCTTGTCCCACCGAAGGGAAGCTTGCTGTTCAGAGCAGCTCCCAACCCCAGCTGGGGAACACTTCCATGGCCTCCAGAGGCCACCCCTCCATTCTCCGGCCATTACGGATACAAACTCCAGCATGAGTGACCATCTGACACATGCCCTGACTCAGGTACTGGAGCCTCAACTCAGACGCTGCACATTGGAAACGCCATTTGCTCAGCACTGATCTGAACCGGCGCTTGTGCGTTCAGAATTCTGTACTCACCCTCCTGGCCCGCAAGACCTCCAGATTGTTCATTCGGGGGCCACAACGCAGGCCTCTGCCTGCCCTCCAGAAAGACAAGGGCCCTAGGTGTCTACCCAGAATCCCCACATGAGCAACAACCTGCACGGACTTTGATGGCACGCAATGTCCTAGGCCACCCTGTGCACTAATGCTCTGTGTGACACAGCCTGAACCCCGAACTCCAGTCAGCCCCCCAGGTAGAGGGTGCCATCTCCTGCAGGTGGGACCGGCCATGGCCCGAGGCTGTCATCTCTACACAACCTGGGTGTTCAGGCATCTGTGCCCAAATCATAGTTTAAATCATGGCCTAAGGCGAAACCTGAAGCACAATAGAGCATTCCTCCTTCCCCATGGCTGGAAAAGCTTGCTGTGGGGATGGAGATCAAACCATCAGAGTTGGAGCCAGGTGCATATCCCATGATACCACGCCCACCGAGGAGGTCCGCCCTGGGCACAAACAGGCATTGTGACCATTAACCTGAGCCTGCTTTCAAACAAGCCCCCTCGCTAGCTGGACAAGGAGCCTGGATATAGGGCCTGCCATGAGCCTTGGCCCAAATCCTGACCCTTGGTCAGGTTCTCAAGGCGCCTGGACCCAGAAGCTGACACTGGAATCCCTGCTATGGCGGGACTCCTGAGATGGAAAACAGCATTCATCCCTTCCCCCTGAAAGACAACAAAGCCTTGGGAACCGGGCAGAATCCTCACAGAGCCAAAATCTCCTAAGGCCCCACGAGGCTACCGCTACATTCCGTGGCCACGTGAGACACACAACCCAGACAGTGAAGCCTGCACTCCTGCCTCCCCATCCAACTCATTCCAGATCCCCGGGCACTGCCCCCACAGTCCGCAGATTGGGCGTGCAATCACCTCACCCAGCACCCTATCCAGAGTTTGGGTTTGCAGACTTTTGTCCCCAAAACTCTGGGTGACAGGCCATCCAGGATAGGGTTCTGGAGACACAGTGCAAGACTCTGCCTGCCCACCCGAAGGAAACTCTGCCCGTCATATTTGCACTAACCCTCCAGATTGGGAGACACCTGCCATGCCCCTGACCCACACCAAATTTGTTGGCCTTCTTGGAAAAAAAAAGTTCATTGGGACACAGGGCAGACATCTATCTCTGGGCCAGACAGCCAGGTCAATGACCCTGAGTCAGATGATGGAACCTGACATACGCTAGGACCTCAATGGAACCCTAGCTTAGGTTTGCCGGCATCTGTCTCCAGAGGCAAACTCTGGAATATCTACATATTTTGCAACTCTTGATCCGTGAACCACAAAACAGAACACCTCCTGTCTCCAGCAGGCAACCTGGGTCTTGGGAGCTGAGTCCAACCCTCAGGGGAGGAGAGAATCCTGCATGACACCTGAGCTCTGGCCACATTCTAAGGTCTCCCTGGACACATGCCAGCATTGTGACCCATCAGAATGAGGCTCCCTGTCACCTTAGCCACCTGGGCACATTGCCCCACAGGCACAAGATCGACATGATCTTGTTACTGGGCTGGAATGGAAAGCAGAGCTGGGCTTTCCAGGCATCTATGCGGTGATTTCTGCTAAGATGTCATCCCATATGGTGTACGCTGGTGCTATCCTAACGGACACCCCCTCTCCCGCAGAAGGAAACCTTGCTGTGTGGAGCAGTTCACAAGCCCCAGTCTGGAATGACCATTCGTTGACCATCATGGACACAAGCTCCAGCATGAGAATCCATCTGACACGTGCCCTGACTCAGGTGCTGGAGATCTCGAGTCAGATGCTGCACATTGGAAATGTCATGAGTTCGGCACTGAACTGAACAGGCACTTGTGCGTTCAGAATTCCGTCTTCATCCTCCTGGGCCACAAGCCCTCCAGATTGGTCATTCAGAACCCCAATGCAGGATTCTGCCAGCGCTCCAGAAAGAAGAAGGGCCCTAGGTGTCTACCCAGAATCCCCACGTGAGGATCAACTTGCACAGACCTCAAAGGCACCCCAATATCCTAGACTGCCTTGTGCACTAATGCTCTGTCTGACACAGCCTCCCATCATCCCGCCAGGTACCAGACCCCATATCCTGCAGGTGGGACCTGCCATGGCCAGAGATTGTCATTTCTTCCCAACCCTCATATTCACGCATCTGTGTCCAGACCATAGCTCAAATCCTGGCCCAGGGAGAACGCCAAGCATCAAAGAGCACTCACAATGAGGGGAAAAGCTTGCTGTGGGGATGGGGGTCTAACCCTCAGAGTGGGCACCACCTGCATGGTGCATTACCATGCCCACACAGGACGGCTGCCCTGGTCAAAAACAGGCATTGTTTCCCTCAGCCTGAGCCCGCTTTCAAAGCAGCCCCTGGCTATCTGGACCAGGAGCCCGCATATCAGGTCTGACATGCACCTAGGCCCAAATCCTCACCTTCAGCCGGGTTCTCCAGGAGCCCGGACCCATAGGCTGACTCTGGAATCCCTATTATAACAGGACCCCTGAGAAGGAAAACAGCAGTCTTCCCTTCCCCCCGAAAGACACCATTTCCTTGGGAGCCAGGCAGAATCCTCACAGAGGCAGAATCTCCCATGGCCCTATGAGGCTACCGCTCCATTCTGGGGCCAACCGAGACACCCAACCCAGATAGAAAAGCCTTCGATCCCGCCACCCCATCGCCTTCATTACAGATCCTGCGGAACTGCCCTCATGGTCCGCAGATTGGGCCTGCCATCACCTCGCCCCTAACCCTATATTGAGTTTGTGTTTGCAGACTTTTCTCCCCAAAGCCCTGGCTGACAGGCCCTCCAGTATGGGGCCTCTGGAGCCACAGTGCAGGATTCTGACTGCACACCAAAAGGACGCACTGCCCGTCACATTTGCACAAACTGTCCAGATTGGGAGAAACCGGCAATGCCACTAAGCCAACCACAAATTCTTTGGCCACCTTGAATAAAATGCACATTCGGACACGTTCTCGACACCTATGTACAGGCAGACACCATGGTCAATGGCCCTAGTCAGATGATGGCACCTGACATACACCTAGGACCTCAATGGAACACGAGCTTAGGTTTGCCAGGATCTGTCTCCAGAGGAAAACTCTGGAATACCTACATGTGTTCCACAATTGATCCCTGAACCACAAAACAGAAAACTTCCTGTCCCCAGAAGGCGTCCTGGCTCTTGGGGGCTGCGTCCAACCCTCAGCGAGGAGAATCCTGCATGGCGCATGAGCCACCGCCACATTCTAAGGTCTCCCTGGAGATAAACCAGCATTGTGACCCATCAGAATGAGGCTCCCTGTCACCTCAGCTCCCTAGGGACTTTGACCCAGAGCCACCAGATCCAAACGGCCCTGTTCCTGGGCTCGAAGACTAAGTGAATCTGGGCTTTCCAGGCATCCATGCGGTGACTTCTGCTACAACGTCTTTCCATCTGGGGAACACTGGTGTCATCCAAACGGAGTCCCCCTGTCCTGCAGAAGGAAAGCTTGTTGTTTGGAGCAGTTCACAAGCTCCAGCCTGGGAAGACCTTCATGACCTCATGAGGTCACCCCTCCATTCGTAAGCCATCATGGACACAAACTCCAACATGTACGACCATCTGACACGAGCCCTTACTCAGTTGCTGGAGATTTTGAGTCAGATGCTGTACATTGGAAATGACATGTGCTCGGCTCTGAACTGAACCGGCACTTGTGTATTCAGAATTCTGTTCTCACCCTCCTGGCCCACAAGCTGTTCTGATTATTCATTCAGGAGCCCCAATGCAGGATTCTGCCTACCCTCCAGAAAGGAGAAGGGCCCCAGGGATCTGCCCAGAATCCCCACGTGAGGATCAACCTGCACAGCCCTAGATGGAACACCAATATCCAGGCCGAACTGTGCACTAATGCTCTGTCTGACACAGTGTGAGCCCTGACCCCAGTCAGCCCCCCAGGTTGGGGATGCCATCTCCTGCAAGTGGCACCTGCCATGGCCCGAGGCTGTCATCTCTACCCAACCTGGGTGTTCATTCATATGTGCCCAGACCATAGCTCCAATCCTGGCCTATAGTGTTCCTCAAGGAAAAAAGAGAACTCCTCCTTCCCTAATACTTGAAAAGGTTGCTGTGGGTATGGGGTCAAACCCATAGAGTGGGTGACAGCTGCATGGCCCATGAGACCACGCCCACGCATGAGGGCAGCCATAGGCACAAACAGGCATTGTGACCATCAGCCTAAGCTTGCTTTCAAACAAGCCCCCTCGCTAGCTGGACCAGGAGCCCGCCTATCGGGCCTGTCATGCCCCTAGGACCCAATCCTCACCCTTGGTCTTGTTCTCCAGACATCCATACCCAGTAGCCAACTCAGGATTCCCTGCAATGGAGAGACCCCTGAGAAGGAAAAGAGCTCTCTTCCCTTCATTAAGAAAGACATCAAACCCATGGGAGTCTTGCAAAATCCAATCAGAGGCAAAATCTCTAATGGCCCCATGATGCCACTCCTCCATTCCGAGGCCTACCGAGATACACAACACAGGCAGAAAAGCCTGCTCTCCCGCCTCCCCATTGCCCTAATTTCAGATACCGAGGCATAGCATTCATGGTCTGCAGATCAGGCTTGCCATCACCTCGCCCCTCACCCTAAATCGAGTTTCTGTTTGCAGACTTTTGTCCCAAAAGCACTGGCCGACAGGACCTCCAGGATGGGACCTCTGGAGCCATAGCCCAGGATTCTGTCTGCCCTCCCAAAGGAATCTCTGCCCTTCACGTTGCACAAACCCTCCAGATTGGCAGACACCTGCAAGGCCCCTGAGCCCACCCAAATCCGTTGACCCCTCAGGACCGAAATGCACAATCTGACATATGCCAGACACCTACCTCCAGGCAGACAACCAGGTCAAGGCCCCTGAGTAAGAAGATGGAAACTGACATGCCCTGGGATCTCAATGGAACCCTAGCTGAGGTTTGCAGACATTTGTCCCCAGAGGCAAGTTCTGGAATACCTACATATGGTCCAACGCTTGTTCCCTGAGCCAAAAAACAGAACACCTCCTGTCCCCAGAAGGCAACCTGGCTCTTGGGAGCTGCGTCCAACCCCCAGGGGAGCAGAATCCTGCATGGCGCCTGACCCCCCGCAACATTCTAAGGTCTCCCTTGACACAAGACAGCATTGTGAGTCATCAGTATTAGGTTCCATGTCATCTCACCAGATGAAAACTGACTTGTTCCTGGGCTTCTATGCCGTGACTCTGCTAACATGTCTTTCTTTCTATATGGGGGACCTGCAGCCATGAAAATGGACTCCTCCTGTCCTTGAAGGAAAACTTGCTCTTCGGAGAAGCTCACAAGACCCAGCCAGGGAAAACCTTCATGGCCTCATGAGGGCACCCCTCCTGTCGTCGGCCATCATGGACACAAACTCCAGCATGGGCGACCATCCGACACATGCCCTGACTCAGGTGCTGGAGATCTCGTGTCAGACGCTGCGCATTGGAACTGTCATCTGCTCGGCACTGAACTGAACAGGCGCTTGTGCGTTCAGACTTCCATCCTCACCCTTTTGGCCAGGAAGCCCTCGAGATTGGGAAGTCTGGAGCCCCAACACAGCCTTCTGCCTGCCCTCCAGATAAAGAAGGGCCCTAGGGATCTGCCCTGGATCACCATGTGAGGGTCAACCTTCACAGCCCTAGTTGGAACCCCAATATCCAGGCCACACTGTGCACTAATTCTCTGACACTGCCTGATCCCCGACTCCAGTCAGACCCCCAGGTAGTGTCCACCATCTCCTGGGGAGGACAGGCCATGGACCGAGGCTGTCATCTCTACCCAACCTGGGTATTCAGGCATCTGTGCCCTGACCATAGCTCCAATACCGGCGTATGGAGGACAATCAAGTACAAAAGAGCACTTCTCTTTCCCCATGGCAGTAAAAGCTTGCTATGGGGTTTGGATCAAACATTCAGAGTGGGAGCCAACTGCATGGCCCAGGAGTCCAGGCCCAAACAGTAGGGCAGGCATGGGCAAAAACAGGCATTGTGACCATCAGTCCGAGCCTGCTTTCAAAACAGTCCCCTTGCAAGCTGGACCAGGAGCCCGCCTATTGGGCCTGGAATGGCCCTAGGACCAAATCCTTACCCTCGGTCAAGTTCTCCAGGCTCCCGAACCCAGAAGCCTACTCTGGAATCTCTGCTATAGCAGGACTCCTGAGACAGAAAACAGTTCTCTTCACTTCATCCAGAAATTCACCAAAACCTTGGGAGCCATGCAAAATCCCCACAGAGGCAGAATCTCCCATGGACCCATGAGGCCACCACTCCATTCCATGGCCAACTAAGACATACAACCCAGACAGAAGAGCCTACAATCCCGCCTCCCCTTCTCCCAAATTTCATATCCCGAGCCACTGCCCTCACGGTCTGCAGATCTGGCGTGCCATCATCTCGCCCCTCATCCTAACACAAGTATATGTTTGCAGAGTTTTGTCCCCATAGCCCTGGTGCACAATCCCCCCAGGATGGGGCCACTGGAGCCAAAGTGCAGGAATCTGCCTGCCTTCCCAAAGGAATCTCTGCACTTCATAGCTGCACAATCCCTCCAGATTGGGAGACACATCCATGGCCCCTGAGCCCACCCAATTTCGATGGCCACTCTGGACAGAAATGTGCAGTCTGACACATGCCAGACACCTACCTCCTGGCAGACACCAATGTCAATGGCCCGGAGACAGAAGATGGAACCTGACATGCCCCTAGGACCTCAACGTAACCCTAGCTGAGGTTTGGAAGCACCTGTCCCCAGAGGCATGTTCTGGAATACCTACATATGTTGAAATGCTTGGTCCCTGAGACACAAAACAGAACACCTCCTGTCCCCAGAAGTTATCCTGGCTTTTGGGAGCTGTGTCCAACCCTCAGGGGAGGAGAATCCTTCATGGCACTTGTGTCTCCACAACAATCTAATGTCTCCTGGACACAAGCCAAATTGTGACTCATCAGCATGAGGCTCCCTGTCAACTCAGTCCCCTGGACACTAGCACAGAGCAAGAAGATTGAAACTGCCTTGTTCCCAGGCTGAAAGTATAAGCTGAACTGACCTTTCCAAAACCTTTGCGATGAGATCTGCTACCATCTTTCCATATGGGGGACACTGGAGCCATCAAAACGGACCCTTCTTGTCCAGCAGAAGGAAAGCTTGCTGTTCTGAGCAGATCACAAGCCCCAGACTGGGAAAACCTCCATGGTCTCACGAGGCCACCCCTCCATTATCGGGCATCATGGACACAAACTCCAGCATGAGCGACCATCCGGCACTCGCCCTGACTCAGGTGCTGGAGATCTTGAGTCAGACGCTGCACATTGGAAAGGCCATGTGCTCGGCACTGAACTGAAATGGCGCTTGTGCGTTCAGACTTCCATCCTCACCCTTTTGTCCAGGAAGCCCTCAAGATTGGGAAGTCTGGAGCCTAACGCAGCCTTCTGCCTGCCCTTCAGATAGAAGGAGGGCCCTATGGGTCTGCCCAGGATCCTCATGTGAGGATCATCCTGCACGGTCCTGGATGGAACCCCAATATCCAGGCTGCACTGTGCACTAATGCTCTGTCTGACAAAGACTGAGCCCCGACCTTCATCAGGCCCCCAGATATTGGGCGACACGCCCTACAGATGGGAAGGGAACAGGCCCGAGGCTGTCATCTCTACCCATCCTGGGATTTCAGGCATTCATGCCCAGACCATAGCTCAATCCCAGGCCTATGGGGGATCCTCAAGCACAAAAGAGCACGTCGCCTTCCCCACAGCAGTAAAAGCTTTCTGTGGGGATGAGGGTCAAGCACTCAGAGTGGGAGCCAGCTCCATAGACCAGGAGACCACGACCACCCACGAGAGCAGCCCTGGACACAAACAGGCATTGTGACCATCAGCCTGAGCTGGCTTTCAAAAAGCCCCCTGACTATCTGGACCAGGAGCCCCCATATCGGGTCTGCCATGCCCCTAGGCCCAAATCCTCACCCTTGGTTGGGTTCTCCTGGCACCCGGACCCAGAAGCCAACTCTGGAATCCCTGCTATGGCGGGACACCTGAGACGGAAAACAGCTCTCTTCCCTTCATCCATAAATTCACCAAAACCTTAGGAGCCATGCAAAATCCCCACAGAGGCAGAATCTCCCATGGACAAATAAGGCCACCCCTCCATTCCGTTACCAACTGAGACACACAACACATACAGAAAAGCCTGCGCTGCCAACCCTTGTCGCCCACATTTCAGATCCCGAGGAATAGCCCTCACAGTCTGCAGATCAGGCCTGCCATCACCTCGCCCCTCATCCTAACCCGAGTTTATGTTTGCAGAACTTTGTCTCCATAGCCCTGGCAGACAGGTACTCCAGGATGGGGCTACTGGAGCCACAGCGCAGGGCTCTGCCAGCCCTCCCAAAGGAATCTCTGCCCTTCACAGTTGCACAAACACTCTAGATTGGGAGACAACTGTAAGGCCCCTGAGTCCACCAAAATTCGTTGGCTGCTCTGGACAGAAATGCACAGTCTGATACATGCCAGACACCTACCTCCAGGCAGACACCCAGATCAATGGCCCTGAGTCAGAAGATGGAAACTGACATGCCCCTGGGACCTCAATGAAACCCTAGCTGAGGGCGTCTGGGTGGCTCAGTGGGTTAAGCCGCTGCCTTCGGCTCAGGTCATGATCTCAGGGTCCTGGGATCGAGTCCCACATCGGGCTCTCTGCTCAGCGGAGAGCCTGCTTCCCTTCCCCTCTCTCTGCCTGCCTCTCTTGTGATTTCTGTCAAATAAATAAAATCTTTAAAAAAAAAAAAAAAGAAAGAAACCCTAGCTGAGGTTTGCAGGCATTTGTCCCCAGAGGCAGGTTCTGGAATACCTACATATGGTCCAACACTTGGTCCCTGAGCCACAATACAGAACACCTATTTTCCCCAGAAGGCAACCTGGTTCTTGGGAGCTGCAACCAACCCTCAGGGGAGGAGAATCCTGTATGGTACCTGAGCCCCCGACAGATTCTAAGGCCTCCCTGGACACAAGCCAGCATTGTGACCTATCAGCATCAGGCTCCCTGTCAACTCAGCCCCCTCGGCACTTGCCCAGAGCCACCAGATCGAAACAACCTTATTCCTGGGCTGAAAGGATAAGCTGAGCCGGGCTTTCCAGACGTCTATGCGGTGAGCTCTGCTACCATGTCTTTCCATATGGGGGACATTGGAGCCATCAAAACGATCTCCCCCTGTCCCATAGAAGGAAACCTTGATGTTCAGACAGCTCACAAGCACCAGTTTGGAAAATTTCCGTGGCCTCATGAGGCTAATCCTCCATTGGTTGGCCATCATAGACACAAACTACAGCGTGAGCGACCATCCAACACTCGCCCTGACTCAGGTGCGGGAGATCTCGGGTCAGACGTTGTACATTGGAACTGCCATGTGCTCGGCACTGAACTGAACAGACGCTTGTATGTTCAGATTTCTATCCTCACCCTCCTGCCCAGCAAGCCCTCCAGATTGGGAAGTCTGGAACCACAACACAGACTTCTGCCTGCCTTCTAGAAAGAAGAAGGGCCCTATGGGTCTGCCCTGAATCCCCATGTGAGGATAACCTGCACGGCACTAGATGGAACTCCAATATCCAGCCGCACTGTGCACTAATGCTCTGTCTGACACAGCCTGAGCCCTGATCTCCCATCAGCCCTCCAGGTAGGGGGCACCATCCCTTGAAGGTGGAATGCACCATGGCCCTACACTGTCATCTCTACCCAACCTGGGTGTTCAGGCATCTCTGCCCAGACCATAGCTCCAGTCCCAGCCTATGGGGGATCCTCACGTACAAAAATCATGTCTCCTACCCCACGGAATGAAAAGCTTGTTGTGGGGATGGGGATCAAACCCACAGAGTGGGAGCCAGGTGCATGGCACATGAGACCACGCCCAACCTGGAGGTCCACCTGGGCACATACAGGCATCGTGACCATCAGCCTGAGCTGCAAATCCTCACCCTCGTATCTCCAGGCACCTGGACCCAGAAGCCGACTCTAGAATTCCTGCTATGGCAGGAGCCCTGAGATGGAAAAGAGCTCTCTTCCCTTCATCCAGAAAGACACCAAAACCTTTGGAGCTGTGCCAAACCCCACAGAAGCAGAATCTCCCATGTACCCATAAGGCCACCCCTCCATTCTGTGGCCAACCAAGACACACAAACAGACAGAAAAGCATGCACTCCCGCCTCCCCATCGCCCAAATTTCAGATCTCGAGGCAGTGACCTCATGGTCTGCAGATCAGGCCTGCCATCACCTCGCCCCTAACCCTAACCCGAGTTTGTGTTTCCAGACTTTGTCCCCAAAGCGCTGACTGACAGGCCCTCCAGGATGGGGCATATAGAGCCACAGCGCAGGACTCTGCCTGCAATCTTGAAGGATAATCTGGCCGTCATAGTTGCACAAAACTTCTAGACTGGGAGACACCAGCAAGGACCCTGAGCCTACCGAATTTCGTTGGGTGCTCTGGACAGAAATGCACAGTCTGACACATGCCAGACACCTACCTCTCGGCAGACACCAATGTCAATGGCCCTGAGTCAGAAGATGGAACCTGACATGACCCTAGGACCTCAAAGAACCCTAGCTTAGTCTTGCGGGCATCAGCCTCCAGAGGCCGGTTCTGGAATTCCTACAAATAATCCTACGCTTGGTCCCTGAGCCACAAAACAGAGCACCTACTGTCCCCAGAAGGCAACCTGGGTCTTGGGAGCTGCGTCCAACCCTCAGGGGAGGAGAATCCTGCATGGCTCCTGAGGTCTCCCTGGACACAAACCTGCATTGTAACCCATCAGAATGACTATCCAAGTCAACTCAGCCCCTGGACCGTTGCCCCTGAGCCACCAGATCAAAACGGCCTTGTTCCTGAGCTGGAAGGGTAAGCGGAGCTGGACTTTCCAGACATCGATGCGGTGTCTTCTTCTACGACGTCTTTCCATACAGGGGACCCTGGTGCCATCCAAACAGACTCCCCCTATCCAGCAGAAGGAAAGGCTGCAGTTTGCAGCAGCTCACCTGTCCCAGCCTGGGAAGTTCTCCATGGGCTCATGAGGCCACCCCTCCATTCGTTGGCCATCATGGACACAAACTCCAGCATCAGCGACCATCTGACATGTGCCCTGACTCAGGTGGTGGAGATCTCGAGTCAGACTCTGCACATAGCAAATTCCAGGTGCTCAGCACTGAACTGGACTGGTGGTTGTTGATTCAGAGTTGTGTCCTCACTCTCCTGAGCCGCAAGGCCTCCAGATTGTTCATTTAGGAGCCCCAAGGCAGTCTTCTGCCTGCCCTCCAGAAAGAAGAAGGGCTCTATGGCTCTTTCCAAAATCCCCAAATGAGAATCAACCAGCACGGACCTCAACGGCACCTCAATATCCTAGGCTGCCCTGTGCACTAATGCTCTGACTGACACAGCCTCAGCCCGACCTCCAATCAGCCCCCCAGATAGCGGGCCCCATATCCTGAGGTGGGACCTGCTAAGGACAGAGATTGTCAACTCTACCAGACCTGGGTATCCAAGCATCTGTGCCCAGAACACAGCTCAAATCATGGCCTATGGGGGAACCTCAAAGTTAAAAGAACACTCCTCCTTCCCCATGATGAGAAAAGCTAGCCTTGGGGATGGGGGTCTAACCCTCAGAGTGGGAGCCAGATGCATGCCCCATGAGAAAACGCCCAACCACGATGGCTGCCCTGGCCACAAAGATGCATTGTGACTCTCAGCCTGATCCCGCTTCCAAACCACCCCCTGGCTAGCTGGACTGGGATCCCGCATATCAGGCCTGGCGTGCCCCTAGGCCCCAGTCCTTACCCTTAGTTGGGTTCTCCAGATGCCCTTACCCAGAAACCGACTCTGGAATCCCTGCTATGGTGGGACCACTGAGGCAGAAAAGAGCACTCTTCCCTTCCACCCGAAAGACACCAAACCCTTGGAAGGCGGGCAGAATCCTTACAGAGTTAGAAAATCCCATGGCCCCATTAGGCTACCACTACATTCTGTGGCCAACCGAGACACACAACCCAGACAGAGAAGCAAGCACTCCCGCCTCAGCATCGCCCTCATTTAAGATAGAGCGGTACTGCCTCATGGTCCCCAGATCGGGCCTGCCATTACCTCGCCCCTAAATCTATCCCGAGTTTTTTTTCCAGAATTTTGTCCACAAAGCCCTGGCTGACAGGCCATGAAGGATGGGGCCTCTGGAGCCAGAATGCAGGACTCTTCCTGCCCACCCGAAGGAAGATCTGCCCGTCACATTTGCACAAACCCTTCAGATTGGGAGACACCTGCAATGCCCCTGAGCAAACCCCAAATTCGTTGGCCTCCTTGGAAAAAAGGCGCATCCAGACACATGCCAGACACCTACCTCCAGGCAGACACCCAGGTCAATGGCCCTGAGTCAGAAGATGGAACCTGACATGACCCAGGACCTCTATTGAACCCTATCTTAGGTTTGCAGGCATCTGTCTCCAGAGGCAAATTCTGGAATACCTACATATAGTCCAATACTTGATCCCTAAGCCACAAAAGAGAACACCTCCTGTCCCTAGAAGGCAATCTGGCTCTTGGGAGCTGCGTCCAACCCTCAGGGGAGAAGAATCCTGCATGGCACCTGAGGCCCCGCCACATTCTAAGATCTCCCTGGACACAAGGCAGCATGATGACACATCAGAATGAGGCTCCCTGTCACAATAGCATGCTGGGCACTTTGCCCAGAGCCACCATGTCAATGCGGCCTTGATCCTGGCCTGGAATGCTAAGCGGACCTGGGTTTCCAGGCAACCATGTGGTGACTTCTGCTATGATGTCTCTCCGTATGTGGGACCCTGGTGCCATCAAAACATACTCGCCCTGTCCCGCAGAAGGAAAGCTTGCTGTTCAGAGCGGCTCCCAAGCCCCAGCCGGGGAAGACGTAAGTGGCCTAATGAGACCCCCCTCCACTCATCTGCCATCATGGACACAAACTCCAACGTGATCGACCATCTGACACATGCCCTGTGTCAGGTGCTGTAGATATCGAGTCAGACGCTGCACATTGGAAATGCCATGTGCTCTGCACTGAACTGAACCGGGCTTGTGCTTTAGAATTCCATCCTCACCCTCTTGGCCCGCCAGTCTTCCAGATTGTTCATTTGGGAGCCAAAACACAGTCTTCTGCCTGCCCTCCAGAAAGAATCAAGGCCCTAGGGGTCAGCACAGAATCCCCAGATGAGGATCACCCTGCTGGATCCTCGAAGGCACCCCAATGTCCTAGGCCGCCCTGTGCACTAATGCTCTGTCTTACACAGTCTGAGCCCCGACCTCCCTTCAGTCCCTCACATGGCGGGCCCCATATCCTGCAGGTAGGACGTGCCAAGGCAGAGACTCTCATCTCTACCCAACCTGTTTATTCAGGCATCTGTGCACAGACCATACTCAAATTCCAGCCTATGGGCGAACCTCAAGCATCAAAGAGCACTCCACCTTCCCCACGTAGGGAAAAGCTTGTTGTGAGGATGCGTATCCAGCTGCATGGCCCATGAGAGCATGCCCACCCAGGAGGGATGCCCTGGCCACAAACAGGCATTGGCACCCTCACCTGAGCCCACTTTCAAACCAGCCCCCTCACTAGCTGAACCAGGAGATAACTTATCGGACATGACATGACCCTAGACCCAAATCCAAACGCTGAACAGGTTCTCCAGGCACCCGGACCCAGAAGTTGACTCAGGAATCCCTAATATGGTGGGAAAAGAGAGACGGAAAACAGCATTCTTCCCTTCTCCCCCAAAGACACCAAACTGTGGGAGCTGGGCAGAATCCTCACAGAGGCAGAATCTCCCATGGACCCATGAGTCTACTGCTACATTCCGTGGCCAACAGAGACACACAACCCAGACAGAAAAGCCTTCGCTCCCGCCTCCCCATCACCCTCATTTCATATCCTGCAGCACTGCCCTCACGGTCCACAGATGGAACCTGCAATCACCTTGCCACTAGCCCTATACCGAGTTTGTGTTTGCAGACTTTTGTCCCCAAAGCCCTGGCCGACAGGCCCACCAGGATGTTACCTCTGGAGCTACAGTGCAGGACTCTGCCTGCCCACCTGAAGGAAATTCTGCCGGTCACATTTGCACAATCCCTCCAGACTGGGAGACTACTGCAATGCCCTTGAGACCACCACAAACAAAGGCACATTAAGACACATGCCAGACAACTATCTCCACGTAGACACCAAGTCAATGGCCCTGAGTCAGAAGATGGAACTTCACATACCACTAGGACCTCAACGGAACCCAAGCTTAGGTTTGCAGGCATCTGCTTCCAGAGGAAAACTCTGGAATCCCTACATATGGTTCAATACTTGATCCCTGAGCCATAAAACAACACCTTCTGTAAGCAGAAGGCAGCATGGCTCTTGGGAGCTGCGTCCAACCCTCAGGGGAGGAGAATCCTGCATGGCACCGAAGCCCCTGCCACATTCTAAGGTCTCCCTGGACACAAGCCAGCATTGTGACACATCAGAATGAGGCTCCCTGTCAACTCAGCCCCCTGGCACTTAGCCACAGAGCCACCAGATCAAAACGGCCTTGTTCCTGGGCTGGCAGGCTAAGCGGAGCTGGGATTTTGAGGCAGCCATGCGGTGATTTCTGCTATGACGTCTTTCCATATGGGGGACCCTGGTGCCATCCAAACGGACTCCACCTATTCCGTAGAAGGAAAGCTTGCTGTTTGGAGCGGCTCACACGCCCCAGCCTGGGAAGACTTCCATTGTCTCGTGAGGCCACTCCTCCATTCGTCGGCCATAATGGACACAAACACCAGAGTGAGCGACCATCTGACACGTGCCCTGACTCCTGTGCTGGAGATTTCGAGTTTGATGCTGCAGATTGGAAATGCCATGTGCTTGGCACTGAAATGAAATGGCGCTTGTGCATTCAGAATTCCTTCCTCACCTTCCTGGGTCGCAAGACGTCCAGATTGTTCATTCAGGAGACTGAAATCAGTCTCCTGCTTGCTCTCGAGAAAGAAGAAGGGCCCTGGGCAGCTGCCCAGGATCCCCACGTGAGTGTCAACCTGCATGGACCTCGACGGCACCCCAATATCCTAGGCCACCCAATAGACTAGTGCTCTGTCTGACACAGCCTGAGCCCCAACCTCCCATTAGCCTGCCAGGTACAGGAAATAATACCCTACAGTTGGGACCTGCCATGGCCAGAGACAGTCAACTCTACCCGACCTTGTTATTCAGGCGTCTGTGCCCAGACCACAGCTCAAATTGTGGCCTATGGGGGAACCTCAAATATAAAAGAGCACTCCTCCGTCCCCAACACCGGAAAAGCTAGCTGTGGGGATGGGGGTCTAACCTTCAGAGTAGGAGCCAGCTGCATGACCCATGAGACCACACCACTCAGGAGGGCGGCCCTGGACACAAATAAGCATTTTGGCCCACAGGCTGAGCCCGCTTTCAAACCAGGCCCTTTGCTAGCTGGAAGAGGAGCCTGCATATCGGGCGTGATATGCCCCTAGGCCCAAATCCTCACCCTCGGTCGGATTCTCGAGACGCCCAGACCCAGAAGCTGACTCTGGATTCCCTACTATGGCGGGACCACTGAGACGGGAAACAGCACTCTTCCCTTCCCTCCGAAAGACACCAAATCCTTTGAGCTGGGCAGAATCCTCAAAGAGGCAGAAATTCCCATGGCCCCATGAGGCTACCTCTACATTCCATGGCTAACCGAGACACACAACCCAGACAGAAAAGCCTGCATTCCTGCCTCCCCATCGCCCTCATTTCAGTTCCCGTGGCACTGCCCTCATGGTCCCCAGATTGGACCTGCCATCACCTCGACCAAACTCTCTCTGGAGTTTGTGTTTGCAGGCTTTTGTCCCCAAAGCCCTGGCTGACAGGCCCTCCAGGATGGGGCCTCTGGGGCCACAGCACAGGACTCTGACTGCCCACAAGAAGGAAACTTTGCCTGTCACATTTGCACAAACACTCCAAACTGGGAGACACCTGCAACGCCCCTGAGCCCACCGCAAATTCGTTGGCCGCCTTGGAACAAAGGCGCATTCAGACACGCCAGACACGTACCCCGAGGTCAATGGCCCTGAGTCAGAAGATGGACCCTGACAAAACCCTAGGACCTCAACAGAACCTTAGCTTAGGTCTGCAGGCATCTTCTTCCAGAGGCAAACTCTGGCATACCTAAATATGATCCAACACTTGATCCCTGAGCCACAAAACAGAACACCTCCTTTCCCCAGAAGGCAGTCTGGCTCTTGGGAGCTGCGTCCAACACTCAGGGGCAGAAAATCCTGCATGGAGCCTGAACCCCCACTACATTCTTAGGTCTCCTTGGAGAGAAGCCAACATTGTGCCCCATCACAATGAGTCTCTCTGTCACCTGGGTACCCTGGGCACTTTGACTAAGAGCCAGCAGATCAAAACAGCCTTGTTCCTGGGCCGGAAGTGTAAGCAGAGCTGGGCTTTCCAGGCATCCATGTGGTGACTTCTGATACGATGTCTTTCCATATGGGGGACCCTTGTGCCATCCAAATGGACACCCCCATCCCGCAGAAGGAAAGCTTGCTGTTCGGAGCAGCTCACAAGCTCTAGCCTGGGAAGACCTCCATGGCCTCTGAGGAGACCCCTCCACTCGTTGGCCATCATGGACACAAACTCCAGCTTGAGTGAAAATATGACTCGTGCCGTAACTCAGTTGCTGGAGATCGGGTGTCAGACGCTGCACAATGGAAATACCATGTTCTCAGCACTCAATAGAACAGGTGCTTGTGGGTATAGAATACCGTCCTCACCCTCCTGGCCCACCAGCCCTCCAGACTGTTATATATGGAGCCACAACGCTGTCGTCTGTCTGCCCTCCAGATTGAAGAAAGGCCCTAGGGGTTGGCCTAGAATCCCCACATGAGGATCAACCTGAATAGACGTTGACGTCACCCGAATGTCCTAGTCCGCATTGTGCACTAATGCTCTGTCTGGCACAGCCTGAGCCCCGACCTCCCATCAACCCCCAGGTAGCAGCTCCCATCACCTGCAGGTGGGACATGACAAGGCTAGAGACTGTCATCTCTACCTAACCTGAGTATTCAGGGGTCTGTGCCCAGACCATAGTTCAATTTCCGGCCTATGGGGGAACCTCAAGCATCAAAGAACACTCCTTCTTCCCTACAACGGGAAAAGTTTGCTGTGGGGATGGGGGACTAGCCGTCAGAGTGCAAGCCAGCTGCATGGCCCATGAGACCACGCCTAACCAGGAGATCTGCCCTTGCCACAAACAGGCATTGTGACCCTCAGTTGATTCTGCTTTCAAAACAGCTCCCCCTTGGGGCGCCTGGGTGGCTCAGTGGTTTAAGCTGCTGCCTTCAGCTCAGGTCATGATCTCAGGGTCCTGGGATCGAGTCCCGCATCAGGCTCTCTGCTTGGCAGGGAGCCTGCTTCCTCCTCTCTCTCTCTCTCTGCCTGCCTCTCTCCCTGCTTGTGATCTCTATCTGTCAAATAAATAAATAAAATCTTTAAAAAAAAAAAAAAACACCTCCCTCGCTAGCTGGACCAGGAGTCCACATATCCGGTGTAGCATGCCTCTACACCCAAATCCTCACCCTCGGTCGGGTTCTCTAGACGCCCGGACCCAGAAGCCGACTCTGGAATCCCTGCTATGGTGGTACCCCTGAGACGGAAAAAGCACTCTTCCCTTCCCACTGAAAGACAACAAGCCCAAGGGAGCCAGGCAGAATCCTCACAGTGGCAGAATCTGCGATGGCCCCATAATGCTACCGCTCCATTCCATGGCCAACCAAGACACACAACCCAGACAGAAAAGCCTGCTCTCCAGCCTCCCTGTCGCCCTCATTTCAGATATCACGGAACTGCCCAAATGGTCTGTAGATCAGGCCTGCCATCACCTCACCCCAAACCCTATCCCGAGTTTGTATTTGAAGACTTTTGTCCTCGAAGCCCTGGCCGACAGGCCTTCCAGAATGGGCCTCAGGAACCACAGCACAGGACTCTGCCTGCCCACCCAAAGGAAACACTGCCTGTCACATTTGCACAAACCCTTCAGATTGGAGGACACCTGCAATGACCCTGAGTCCACCCCAAATTCAGTGGCCGCCTTGGAAAAAATGCACATTCGGACACATGCCAGACACCTACCTCCAGGCAGTCACCCAGGTCAATAGCCCTGAGTCAATAGATGGAACCTGACATACTCCTAGGACCACAATGGAACCCTAGCTTAGGTTTGAAGGCATCTTCCTCCAGATGCAAATTCTGGGTTACCTACATATAAGCAACATATGTTTCCTGAGCCACAAAACAGAACACGTCCTGTCCCCAGAAGTCAACCTGGCTCTTGGAAGCTGCGTCCAACCAGCAGGGGAGGTGAATCCTACATGGCGCCTTAACCCCCCCGCCACATTCTAAGGTCTCCCTGGACACAAGCCAGCATTTTGACCCATATGAATGAGGCTCCCTGTCACCTCAGCCCCCGGGGAACTTTGCCACAGAGCCAACAGATCCAAACCTTCTTGTTCCTGGGCTGGAAGGATAAGAGGAGCTAACCTTTCAGGTATCCATGCGGTGACTTCTGCTACAATGTCTTTCCATATGGGGCACCCGATGCCATCAAAACGGACTCCCCCTCTCCTGCAGAAGGAAAGCTTGCTGT
Source organism: Meles meles (assembly GCF_922984935.1). NCBI lineage: Eukaryota > Metazoa > Chordata > Mammalia > Carnivora > Mustelidae > Meles > Meles meles. The sequence continues at coordinate 2,773,146 of NW_025721520.1, forward strand.
TTGAAGCAGCTCACAAGCTCCAGCCTGGGAAGACCTCCATGGACTCATGAGACCACTCCTCCACTCGTCGGCCATCATTTAAACAAACCACAGCATGAGCGACCATCTGACACGTGCCCTGACTCAGCTGCTGGAGATCTCGGGTCAGACACTGAATATGGAATTGCCATGTGCTTGGCACTGAACGCAACTGGCACTTGTGAGTTCAGAATTCCGTCCTCACCCTCCTGGCCCCTGAGCCCTCCAGATATTTCATTCGTGAGCCACAACGCAGTCTCCTGCCTGTCCTGCAGAAAGAAGAAGGGCCCTAGGGGTCTGCCCGGAATCCACACATGAGGATCAACCTGCCCAGACCTCGACGACACCCCGATGTCATAGGCTGCCCTGTGCACTAATGCTCTGTCTAAAGCAGACTGAGCCTGACATCCCATCAGCCCCCCAGGTATAGGGCCTCATAACCTGCAAGTGGGATGTGCCAAGCCAGAAACTCTCATCTCTACCCAACTGGGGTATTCAGTAATCTGTGTCCAACCATAGCTCAAACACAGCCTATGAGTGAAATTCTAGCAGGTCAAAAGTCCCAGCTTGGGAAGACCTCCATGGCCTCATGAGGCCACCCCTCCATTCGGTAGCCATCATGGACACAAACTCCAGTGTGAGCGACCATCTGACACGTGCCATGACTCAGGTGCTGGAGATCTCGAGTCAGACTCTGCGCATTGGAAATTCCATGTGCTTGACACTGAACATAACTGGCACTTCGCGTTCAGAATTCCGTCCTTACTCTTCTGGCCAGCCAGCGCTCCAGATTGTTCATTCGGGAACCAAAACGCAGTCTTTTACCTGCCCCTTGAAAGAAGAAGGGCCCTAGGGGTCTTCCCACAATCCCCATGTGAGGAACACCCTGCATGGACTCGACAGTACCCCAGTATACTAGGCTATGCTGTGCACTAATGTTCTGTCCAGCACAGCCTTTGCAGTGACCCCCCATCAGCCGCCCAGGTAACGGGCCCCATATCCTGACGGTGGGACCTGCCATGGCCAGAGATTGTCATCTCTACCCAACCAGGATATCGAGGCATCTGCGCCCAGACCATAGCTCAAATACCAGCCTATAAGGGTACCTCAAGCATAAAACAGCACTCTTCATTCCCCAAGATGGGTAAAGCTTGTTGTGGGGATGGGGGTCTAACACTCAGAGTGGGAGCCAGCTGCCTGACCCATGAGTCCACGCCTACCCAGTAGGGCCGGCATGGCAACAAACACACATTGTGACCCTCAGCCTGAACCCAATTTCAATCCAGCCCCCTCGCTAGATGGTCCCGGAGTCCGCATATCATGCCTGACATGCTCTAAGGCCCCAGTGCTCACTCTCGGTCTTGTTCTCCAGGCACACAGATACAGAAGCCGACTCTGGAATCCCTGTTATGGTGGGACCCCTGAGATGGAAAACAAACTCTTCTCTTCCCCCGAAAGGACACCAAATCCTTGGGAACCGGGCAGAATACTCACAGAGGCAGAATCTCCCATGGCCCCATGGGGCTACCGCTCCATTCCATGGCCAACCAAGACACACAACCCAGACAGGAAAGCCTGCCTCCCCATCACCCTCATTTCAGATCCTGCAGTACTAGCCTCACGGTCTGCAGATTGGATTGCCATCACCTTGCCCAGAACGCTATCCTGAGTTTGTGTTTGCAGACTTTTGTCACCAAAGCCCTGGCCAACAGGCCCTCCAGAATGGGGCCTCTGGAGCAGAAGCACAGGAATCTGCCTGCCCAACCGAAAGAAGCTCTGCCCATCACATTTGCACAAACCCTCCAGATTAGGAGACAACATTAATGCCCCTGAGCCCACTCCAAATTCGTTGGCTGCCTTGGAAAAAATGTGCATTTGGACACAGGACAGACACCTACCTCCAGGCAGACACCAGGTCAATGGCCCTGATTCAGAAGATGGAAACTGACATACCCCTAGGACCTCAACAGAACTCTAGCTTAGGTATGCCGGCATCTGTCCCCAGAGGCAAACTCTGGAATACCTACATATGGTCCTACACATGATCCCTGAGCCACAAAGGAGTACACCTCCTGTCCCCAGAAGGCAACCTGGCTCTTGGGAGCTGCGTCCAACACTCAGGGAGGAGAATCCTTCATGGTGCCTGAGCCCCCGCCATATTCTCTGGTCTCTCTGGGCACAAGCCAGCATTGTGACACATCAGGTTGAGGCTCCATGTCAGCTCAGGGCCCTGGGCCCTTTACCCCAGAGCCACCATATTGAAACGGCCTTGTTCCTGTGCTAGAAGGGTAAGCGGAGCTGGGCTGTCCAGGCATCCATGTGGTGACTTCTGCTATGACTTCTTTCCATATGGGGGACCTGGTGCCATCAAAACGGACTTCCCCTGTCCTGCGGAAGGAAATCTTACTGTTCAGAGCAGCTCAAAAGCCCCAGCCTGGGAAGACCTCCATAGCCTCATGAGGCCACCCCTCCATTCGTCGGCCATCATCAATACAAACTCCAGCGTGAGTGACCATCAAACACGTGCCCTGACTCAGGTGCTGGAGATCTGGAGTCAGATGCTGCACATTAGAAATGCTATGTGCATGGCACTGAACTGAACCAGCGCTTTTGCTTTCAGAATTCCGTCCTCAACCTCCTGGCCCGCAAGCCCTCCAGATTGTTCATTTGGGAGCCATAGAGCAGTCTTCCTCCTGCCCTGCAGAAAACAGAAGGGCCCTAGGTGTATGCCTGGAATCCCCACGTGAGATTCAACCTGCACGGACCTCATGGCACCCCAATGTCCTAGGCCACCCTGTACACTAATGCTCTGTCTGACACAGCCTGAGCCCCGACCAACATCAGCCCACCAGGTAAAGGGCCACATATCCTGTAGGTGGGAGGTGCCATGGCCAGAGACCCTCATCTCTACCCAATTTGGGTATTCAGGCATCTGTGCCCAGACCAAAGAACAAATCCCAACCTATGGTGGAGCCTCAAGCGTAAAAGAGCACTCCTCATTCCCATGACTGGAAACGCCTGCTGTGGGGATGGTGGTCTAAACCTCATATGGGAGCCAGCTGCATGGTCCATGAGACCACTCCCACCCAGGAAGGCCAACCTAGCCACAAACAGGCATTGTGTCCCTCAGTCGGAGCCTGCTTTCAAACCAGCCACCACGTGAGCTGGAGCAGGAGCTTGCATATCAAGCCTGACATATACCTAGGCCCAAATCCTCACCCTTGCTCGGGTTCTCCAGGAGCCCAGACTCAGAAGCTGACTCTTGAATCCCTGCTATGGCAGGACTTCTGAGACGGAAAACAGCACTCTTCCCTTCCCCCTGAAAGAAACAAAACCCTTGGGAACTGGCAGAATCCACACAGATGCAAAATCTCCCATGGCCCCATGAGGCTACTGCTCCTTTATGTGACCAACCGAGATACACAACCCAGACAGAAAAAACTTGCTCGTGCCCCGTCGCCCTCATTTAAGATCATGCGGCACTGCCCTCAGGGTTGGCAGATCGGGACTGCCATCACCTCACCCCGAACATTATCCTGAGTTTGTATTTACAGACTTTTGTCCCCAAAGACCTGGCCAACAGGTCCTCCAGGGTGGGCCCTCTGGAGCCACAGCACAGCACTCTGCCTGCCTACCTGAAGGAAAATCTGCCCGTCACATTTGCCAAACACTCCAGATTGGGAGACACCTATAATGTCCCAGAGCACCCCCACCCATATTCAATACCCGACATGGAAAAAATGTGCATTCGGACACATGCCAGACACCTACCTCCAGGTAGATACCCACGTCATTGGCCCTGAGTCAGATGATTGAACCTGAAATACCCCTAGGACCTCAATGGAAACCTGGCTTAGGTTTTTAGGCATCTGTGTACAGATGCAAATTCAGAAATACCTACATATGGTCCAACACTTGATCCCTGAGCCACAAAACAGACCACCTCCTGTCCCCAGAAGGCAACCTTTCTCTAGGGAGCTGCGTCCAACCCTCAGGGGAGGAGAATCCTGCAACGCGCCTGAGCGCCCCCACATTCTAAGGTCTCCCTGGACACAAGCCAGCATTGTGAACCATCAGAATGAGGCTCTCTGTTACCTCAGGCCCTTGGGCACTTTACCCCAGAGCCACCAGATCGAAAGGGCCTTGTTCCTCAGCTGGAAGACTAAGCAGATCTGCGCTTTCCAGGCATCCATATGGTGAATTCTGCTATGACATCTCTCCTCACGGGGTAGGTGCCATCAAAACGAGGACGGGGGGGGGGGGGTGTCTCCAAACATTATTTCAAATGGTATCACCTTACTTAAATAGGGTGTACATCGTGCCCTGAGGAGGACGAAATGAAGGAGATCCACCCATCCACTACTAGTCTCCAGAATTAGTTTGTCAAGGTCTCTTTAAGAGTCCGGGCATTCCCTCTACTTGCCCAAAACTCTGGGGCCGGTAGGCACAATGCAGTTTCCAACTAGTGCCCAAGGCCTTGGCCAATGCCTGTGAGACTGAACTCACAAATGCAGGGCCATTGTCTGACCGAATTGTGAGAGGCAGCCCAAACCTAGGATTTATTTCTTCTAGTAGCTTTTTGGCTACCACTCCTGCCGTCTCAAGTTTGGCGGGAAAAGCCTCTACCCAGCGTGAAAAGGAGTCTACAAAAACTAACATGTACTTGTGCCCATATTTTCCAGGTTTCATTTCTGTAAAATCTATTTCCCAATAAATTCCTGGCTCCTTACCTCTTTTTCATTTCCCTCTTCACATTTTAGTTCTTCCCACATTAACTGCCTGGCATTGTGCACATCTATCAACTATATCCTGAACCATATGCCCTAATTTAGAAACCTGGAACTGCTTTCCTATAAGCTCCTTGAGTTTGTGTATCCCCAAATGAGTACCCTGATGTATCTGGTCTACTAACTTTTTGCCTAGTCTTCGAGGAAGAATTATTTTTCCTGCTTCAGTCTTAGCCCAGTCCCCTTCATAGTCCAATTTAACCTACTTTTGTAAATACTTTAAATCTTTCCTGAATAGTTCAGTTTTTCTGGTAGGGCTGGTGCCGGGAGTCTAACCAGTTCTTGCACTGTTTCTCGGGCTGCTTGCTTAGCGGCTTGATTGACTTCCTTTGAAATCAGATCAGTCCCCTTTTGGTGTCCCAGGCAATGCATAACGGCCACCTCTTTTGGGTCCCAAATAGCCTGGAGGAGAGCCAATATTTCTCCTCTGTTTTTAATTCCTTTTCCTTGTGCTATTAATAGGCCCCCTTCTTTATAAATAGCCCAATGTATATGGAGAGTAACAAAGGCATACCTGCTGTCTGTATAGATGTTGGTGGTTTTACCTTTGGACATCAGCAGTGCCTTAGTGAGTGCAATCAGTTCCACTTTTTTGCCAAAGTTCCATGTTGCAGGGCTGCTGTCCAGAGTTTCTGCTCAGGAGAAACTACCACAGCCCCCACATACCTCTTTCCATTGACCATGAAGCTACTCCCATCTGTGAACAGAGTCATCTGGGCAGTCGAGAGGGGAGTGTCTCTGAGATCTGGCCTTATTCCTGCAAATTGGGTTAGGGCCTCCCCTCAGTCCTTTCTTGTGGAAGTCTTGTCCAGGTGAGCTGGCCTTGGATTCCTTCCTGTGGGTTAGACCACTCAACCACAAAAAGGGGTTGAGATTCTCTTGCTAAAAGTATGCAGAAAAATGCACCTTGAGACCTAAGATGACATACACAGTTCTTTTGGGACCCAGGAGGGAGCGTAGTGTATAGGGGTTTGGCACCGTCGGGAGGATACCTTCAACCCGTTTATTAACTTCCCATAAGCCCTGAACTCATCAGTACTCCCCAATCTCTGCCTTTTTGATTGGCAGCAAAGGTGTATTCCATGGAGATTTGCAAGAACTAGGATCGCGTCTCCTCGGAGGTGGTTAATGTGTTTTCTGATCCCTTCCTTTGCCTCCCGAGGAAGGGGGTGCTGCCAAACGTGAACAGCCGTAGCCATCGCCTTTAATTGTACCACCACTAGAGGTTGTCCCCTGGCCAAACCAGAAGGCTTCCCTTCTGCCCAGACCTTGGGAAACTCAACTTGTAGGATTTGGAGAAGGCTCCCTGCCTTTGTCTCCTCTGGTTTTGAGACTGGCTTCTAAAGGAGGTATTCATCTATTGCTGCCATAAGCACCTGTACAGTGGGTTGTCTCAAGGTTACAGGCATGTCGCCTTCTAAGAACTGAATGCCAGCTTGAAACTTGTGGAGGAGATCTCTTCCGATCAAGTTATATGGGGCGTTAGGGAGGACCAAAATTGATGTTTCGCTAATCCCAAGGCCAAATTTTTTAAATATTTTTTTTAATTTATTTATTTTCAGCATAACAGAATTCATTGTTTTTGCACCACACCCAGTGCTCCATGCAGTACGTGCCCTCCCTATGACCTACCACCTGGTTCCTCAACCTCCCACCCACGCCCCTTCAAAACCCTCCTGTTGTTTTTCAGAGTCCATAGTCTCTCATGGTTCATCTCCCCTTCCAGTTTCCCTCAACTCCCTTTTCCTCTCCATCTCCCCGTGTCGTTCATGTTCTTTGTTATGCTCCACAAATAAGTGAGACCATATGATACTTGACTCTCTCTGCTTGACTTATTTCGCTCAGCATAAACTCTTCCAGTCCCGTCCATGTTGCTTCAAGAGTTGGGTATTCATCCTTTCTGATGGAGGCATAATACTCCATTGTGTATATGTACCACATCTTCCTTATCCATTCATCCGTTGAAGGGCATCTTGGTTCTTTCCACAGTTTGGCGACCGTGGCCATCGCTGCAAGAAACATTGGGGTACAGATGGCCCTTCTTTCACTACATCTGTATCTTTGGGGTAAATACCCAGCAGTGCAATTGCAGGGTCAGAGGGAAGCTCTATTCTTAATCTCTTGAGGAATCTCCACAGTGTTCTCCAAAGTGGCTGCACTAACTTGCATTCCCACCAACAGTGTAAGAGGTTTCCCCATTCTCCACATCCTCTCCAACACACGTTCTTTCCTGTCTTGCTAATTTTGGCCATTCTAACTGGTGTGAGGTGGCATCGCAATATGGTTTTAATTTGAAACTTCCTAATGGGTAATGATGATGAACATTATTTCTTGTGTCTGAGAGCCATTTTCATGTCTCCATTGGATAAGTGTCTGTTAATATCTTCTGCCCATTTTTTTTAATATGATTATCTGTTTTGTGTGTGTTGAGTTTGAGGAATTCATTATAGATCCTGGATATCAACCTTTTGTCTGTACTGTCATTTGCAAATATCATCTCCCATTCCGTGGGTTGCCTTTTTGTTTTGTTGACTGTTTCCTTTGCTGTGCAGAAGCTTTTGATCTTGATGCAGTCCCAAAAGTTCATTTTCGCTTTTGTTTCCTTGGCCTTTGGAGACATATCTTGAAAGAAGTTGCTGTGGCTGATATCGAAGTGGTCACTGCCTATGTTCTCCTCTAGGATTCTGATAGATTCCTGTCTCACATTGAGATCTTTTATCCATTTCGAGTTTATCTTTGTGTACGGTGTAAGAGAATGGTCGAGTTTCATTCTTCTACAGATCGCTGTCCAGTTTTCCCAGCACCATTTATTGAAGAGACTGTCTTTTTTCCATTGAATATTTTTTTCCTGTTTTGTCAAAGATTATTTCACCATAGAGTTGAGGGTCCATATCTGGGCTCTCCACTCTGTTCCACTGGTCTATGTGTCTGTTTTTATGCCAGTACCACGCTGTCTTGGTGATCACAGCTTTGTAGTAAAGCTTGAAATCGGGTAACGTGATGCCGCCAGTTTTCTTTTCATTTTTCAACATTCCCTTCTGATTCCATACAAATTTTAGGATTATTTGTTCCAGCTCTTTGAAAAATCCCAGTGGAATTTTGATCAGAATGGCATTAAAAGTATAGATTGCTCTAGGCAGTATAGACATTTTAACAATGTTTATTCTTCCAATCCAAGAGCATGGAACGGTCTTCCATCTTTTTGTGTCTTCTTCAATTTCTTTCATGAGTGTTCTGCAGTTCCTCACGTCCTTTACCTCTTTGGTTAGGTGTATTCCCAGGTGTCTTATGGTTCTTGGTGCTATAATAAATGGAATCGATTCTCTAATTTCCCTTTCTGTGTTTTCATTGTTAGTGTATAAGAAAGCCACTGATTTCTGTACATTGACTTGTATCCTGCCACGTTACTGAATTTCTGTATGAGTTCTAGTAGTTTGGGGGTGGTGACTTTGGGGTTCTCCATATAAAGAATCATGTCATCTGTGAAGAGAGAGAGTGTGACTTCTTCCTTGCCAATTTGGATACCTTTTATTTATCTTTGTTGTCTGATTGTCATTGCTAGGACTTCTAATACTATGTTGAACAAGAGTGGTGAGAGTGGGCATCCTTGGCATGTTCCTGATCTCAACAGGAAGGCTACAAGCTTTTTGATATTGAGGATATTTGCTGTGGGTCTTTCATAGATAGATTTTATGAAGTTCAGGAATGTTCCCTCTATCCCTATGCTTTGAAGTGTTTTAATCAGGAATGGAGGCTGGATTTTGTCAAAAGGGTTTTTCTGCATCAATTGAGAGGACCATGTGGTTCTTCTCTATTTTCTTTTTGATTTGTTCTATCACATTGATTTGCGAATGTTGAACCAACCTTGCAAAGGCGGTTCTAAGGGGGAAATACATAGCCATCCAAGTCTCCCTCAAAGAAATTGAAAAAATCCAGAATACATCAGCTGTCTCTACACCTTAAAGAACTGGAGAATCAACAACATATCAAAACAACTCCACACGCAAGAAGGGAAATAATCAAGATTAGAGCAGAGATCAATGAGGTAGAAACCAGAGATACAGTAGAATGTATCAATGAAACTAGAAACTGGTTTTTTGAAAGAATCAATAAGATCCATAAACCATTGGCTACACTAATCCAAAAGAAAAGAGAGAAAGCCAAATTAATAAAATTATGAATGAAAAGGGAGATATCACAACTAACACCAAGGAAATAGAAACAATCATCAGAAATTATTACCAACAATTATATGCCAATAAGCTAAGCAACTTAGATGAAAAGGATGCATTCCTGGAAAACTACAAACTCCCAAAATTGAACCAGGAAGAAATTGACAACCTGAATAGACCGATATCTAGTAACGGGATTGAAGCAGTGATCAAAAACCTCCCAAAAAACAAGAGCCCAGGACCTGACGGATTCCCTGGGGAATTCTACCAAACTTTCAAAGAAGAAATAACCCCAATTCTCCTGAAGCTGTTCCAAAAAATTGAAGCAGAAGGAAAACTTCCAGACTCTTTTTTATGAAGCCAGCATTACCCTGATCCCCAAACCAGGCAAAGACCTTACCAAAAAGGAGAATTTCAGACCAATATCACTGATGAATATGGATGCAAAGATTCTCAACAAGATCCTAGCAAACAGGATCCAGCAGCACATTCAAAATATTATCCACCATGACCAGGTGGGATTCATCCCTGGGTTGCAAGGTTGGTTCAACAATCTCAAATCAAACAATGTGATAGAACACATCAATAAGAGAAGAGAGAAGAACCACATGGTCCTCTCAATTGATGCAGAAAAAACCATTTGACAAAATCCAGCATCCGTTCCTGATGAAAACGCTTCAAAGTATAGGGACAGAGGGAACATTCTTGATCTTCATAAAATCTATCTATGAAAGACCCACAGCAAATATCATCCTCAATATCAAAAAGCTTGTAGCCTTCCTGTTGAGATCAGGAACATGCCAAGGATGCCCACTCTCACCACTCTTGTTCAACATAGTATTAGAAGTCTTAGCAACGGCAATCAGACAACAAAGATAAATAAAAGGTATCCAAATTGGCAAGGAAGAAGTCAAACTCTCTCTCTTCACAGATGACATGATTCTTTATATGGAGAACCCCAAAGTCACCACCCCCAAACTACTAGAACTCATACAGAAATTCAGTAACGTGGCAGGATACAAGTCAATGTACAGAAATCAGTGGCTTTCTTATACACTAACAATGAAAACACAGAAAGGGAAATTAGAGAATCGATTCCATTTATTATAGCACCAAGAACCATAAGACACCTGGGAATACACCTAACCAAAGAGGTAAAGGACGTGAGGAACTGCAGAACACTCATGAAAGAAATTGAAGAAGACACAAAAAGATGGAAGACCGTTCCATGCTCTTGGATTGGAAGAATAAACATTGTTAAAATGTCTATACTGCCTAGAGCAATCTATACTTTTAATGCCATTCTGATCAAAATTCCACTGGGATTTTTCAAAGAGCTGGAACAAATAATCCTAAAATTTGTATGGAATCAGAAGGGAATGTTGAAAAATGAAAAGAAAACTGGCGGCATCACGTTACCCGATTTCAAGCTTTACTACAAAGCTGTGATCACCAAGACAGCGTGGTACTGGCATAAAAACAGACACATAGACCAGTGGAACAGAGTGGAGAGCCCAGATATGGACCCTCAACTCTATGGTGAAATAATCTTTGACAAAACAGGAAAAAAATATTCAGTGGAAAAAAGACAGTCTCTTCAATAAATGGTGCTGGGAAAACTGGACAGCGATCTGTAGAAGAATGAAACTCGACCATTCTCTTACACCGTACACAAAGATAAACTCGAAATGGATAAAAGATCTCAATGTGAGACAGGAATCTATCAGAATCCTAGAGGAGAACATAGGCAGTGACCACTTCGATATCAGCCACAGCAACTTCTTTCAAGATATGTCTCCAAAGGCCAAGGAAACAAAAGCGAAAATGAACTTTTGGGACTGCATCAAGATCAAAAGCTTCTGCACAGCAAAGGAAACAGTCAACAAAACAAAAAGGCAACTCACGGAATGAGAGAAGATATTTGCAAATGACAGTACAGACAAAAGGTTGATATCCAGGACCTATAAAGAACTTCTCAAACTCAACACACACAAAACAGATAATCATATCAAAAAATGGGCAGAAGATATGAACAGAGACTTCTCCAAAGAAGACATAAAAATGGCTATCAGACACATGAAAAAATGTTCATCATCACTAGCCATCAGGGAGTCTCAAATTAAAACAACACTGAGATACCACCTGACACAATTTAGAATGGCCAAAATTAGCAAGACAGGAAACAACGTGTGTTGGAGAGGATGTGGAGAAAGGGGAACCCTCTTACACTGTTGGTGGGAATGCTAGTTAGTGCAGCCACTTTGGAAAACAGTGTGGTGATTCCTCAAGATATTAAGAATAGAGCTTCCCTCTGACCCTGCAATTGCATTGCTGGGTATTTACCCCAAAGGTACAGATGTAGTGAAAAGAAGGGCCATCTCAACCCCAATGTTTATTGCAGCGATGGCTACGGTCGCCAAACTGTGGAAAGAACCAAGATGCACTTCAACGGATGAATGGATAAGGAAGATGTGGTACATATACACATTGGGGTATTATGCCTCCATCAGAAAGGATGAATACCCAACTTTTGTAGCAACATGGACGTGACTGAAGAGATTATGCTGAGCGAAATAAGTCAAGCAGAGAGAGTCAAATATCATATGGTCTCACTTATTTGTGGAGCATAACAAAGAACATGAACGACATGGGGAGATGGAGAGGAGAAGGGAGTTGAGGGAAACTGGAAGGGGAGATGAACCATGAGAGACTATGGACTCTGAAAAACAACAGGAGGGTTTTGAAGGGGCGTGGGTGGGAGGTTGAGGAACCAGGTGGTAGGTCATAGGGAGGGCACGTACTGCATGGAGCACTGGGTGTGGTGCAAAAATAATGAACACTGTTATGCTGTAAATAAACAAATAAAAAAATTAAATTAAAAAAAAAGATCCGGGCACCTGGGTGGCTCAGTGGTTTGAGCCGCTGCCTTCGGCTCAGGTCATGATCTCAGGGTCCTGGGATCGAGTCCCGCATCGGGCTCTCTGCTCCACGAGGAGCCTGCTTCCCTCTCATTCTCTCTCTGCCTGCCTCTCTGCCTACTTGTGATCTCTCTCTGTCAAATAAATGAATAAAATCTTTAAAAAAAAAAAAAGATCCTAGCAAATAGGATCCAGCAGCACATTAAAAAGTTTATCCTCCATGACCAGGTGGGATTCATCCCTGGGTTACAAGGTTGGTTCAACAATCCCAAGGCCAAATTTAAAGTCCTTTCTGTTGTCCATTTATGTCTCTCAGTGCCATTTGTTCCTTGTACATAAACTTCCTCTCCAAATAGTTTTCTGATAGGTTTAAATAATGATGAAAACTGGGCTCTCGTGTCCACCAAAAAAATCAATTAATTTACCCTCCTCTTCAATTTTTACTCTGGTGACCAGCATTGCTGTCTTCCTTTTGGGGCATGCCCTGGCCCAGTGTCCTTTTTCCTTAGAGTAAGCACACTGATCTGAATCTAAGTCTTTCCACCTGCCTTCTCTGTGCTTAGGCTTTTCATTCCGTATACTATCCCCTACCAATCTCATGTAATGCCAAAACCTTAACCAGCTATTTGTCTGTTTTTCATCCTCTATGCATCTTTGTTGTTAAACAATTTTTCTGCTATTCCCACTAACTCAATCCAGATTCTTCCCTTCAAATCCTTCAATTTCCTAAAGTTTCTTCCTTAAATCCGGGGCTGACTGACTGGCAAAACCAAGATTCACTGCCCCCTGGTTTTCGGGTGCCTTATGGTCAATTGGGCTATACATTTTATAGGTTTCAATAAGCCTTTCTAGAAAAGCTCCTGGAGAGTCATTCTTACATTGAGTCACTGTACTAAATCTGGTTTAGTGTGATTGCAACTTTTACTTCTGGAAATTCAGTTCCAGAATTTCAGCATATCAAGGAATAGTATTTGTTGTGAAAGTCTCCCATATGAATTTCCTTTAAGGCAGAATTAATCTTATAAGAGAATTAAAACAATTACAAATGACAAAAAACTCAGAATAGAAATGGTTAAATATCAAATGATGACCCTTATCAAAACATTAAAACTTAAAAAAAAGAAAAACATTAAAACTTTAGAAAATGTATAGAACCTCTGGAGAGTTACAGCATTTACCCAAATGTAACCCAAGGTTTATTATGGATTTAGCAGTACTTCCTGAGTAACTTAGCATATCAGGGAAAAGCCTTATGAGTCAAAGAGATCTCATTTACAATTCTGGGTTGGCAAGGAAAACCAGTTACATTTTCTTAGAAACATCTCAATCTCTAGTAAAGACTAAATATTAACCAATTGTGAACTGTTGCAATAGCAGTTAAGCACAAAGCATGTTTACCAACAGATTTCAAAAGCACAAACTTAGTTCCAGCAACCAGCTCCCGAGCACGTCATCCCATTTGTCATCCAAGCAAAACTTCAAAGCTTTAGGTTACCAAGGACTGTGAAAGCTACTTTAACCATTACCCATTAAAACCCTGAGACAGACAATTAACCATCAGTTCAGTCATCTCTTTGCTAACAGATTTCATCTTCCACCTGGGCCCATTCCACATCAGATGCCATGCTTTCCCGCCAGCAAGGGGGAGGGGCTAGGCAGTCCACGTAGTGCCAGAGAAGGCAAGGAAATCCCCGAAACAAAGGTAGTTTCGGCAGCTGCTTGGGAATGTTTTTAGGGTCTCTGTCCTGACTTAGACTAAACTCAGTTGGCTCCATTTATAGCCCTTACCACACGAAATGAGTTAGGAAGAAGCCCCACATCTATTATGAGGAACAGAGAGATGAAAGTCAGAGTCCACTTACTCTATGCCTGTCCCATTCCCCCAAACACAACAAACAACACATCAGACAACAAAAAGACAAGACAAAGACAACTGCAGGCCCAGCGGTCCTGCCACTGCTGGGATTTTCTAGGGGGACTTAAAGCTCCTGACCGACTAGGGGGATTGGAACCCCCGATGACCCCCTCGGGGACTCGAACCCCCGATGACCGCCTAGGGGGACGTGAATCCCCTGACTGCCTAGGGGGACTCAAACCCCTGGTGACTGTCTAGAGGGACTCGAACGCTCTGACCATCTAGGGGACTCGAACCCCATGTTGATCTACCAGCAGAAGGATGGGGTGTCCCTGCATCCACTCCAGCCCTGGGGAGCATGGGTGCGTCCATCTTGCCCCAGTGGACCATACCATGGTGCTTCTACCTGACAGACAGACAAGATTCAAACACCTCTGGAGGCTTTTTCCATAAATTCTGATGCTGGCTCAGTTCTCGTTGTTTGATCCTGGGTGAGCTCCCAATGTTAGGGTCCATGAAAAAGGAATGACTGACACAAAGTGAAAATCAAGCAAAGATTTATTTCACACCAATCATCGAAAATCAAACTGATGGTTCAGGGCCATTTCTTATGCAGAGGGGACGACGATGAGGATGCCGCTCCTGATGACAAAGAGGCAAGGATGATGAGGATGACAACCCTGATGAACAGACTCTGCTCTCTATGAAGCCACTCCAACAGGGTCGCTCCCCAGACGAGGTCGTTGTGGGCGAGGCCACTCGGGATAAGGCCGCTCCAGACCAGGCCTCTCCCCAGACGAGGCCTCTCTGGACGAGGACACACGCTGGACGATGGCCACAAACGATGATTAAGAGGCCGCTCCAGACAAGTCTGCACTCTGATGAGTCAGCACGCCGACGAGGCCGCTCCCTGGAATGATGCTGCTCGGGCGAGGCTGAGGCTCGGGGCAGCGAGGTCAGTCACGGCAGGGCCGTGTCGAGGCAGGTTGTGGGTGGCGCTGCTGCTTGGGGAGGCAAGGCCACTCATGGTGGTGCTGCTGCTTGGGGCAGTGCTGCTCCCAGCAATGCTGTTCCCGATGCTCCCGATGATCATGAAGTTCCGACCCTGACACTATCACTCCTACGAATACCCTAATGGATCCCAATGGCTACTCTAACAGCTACTCGAACTTCTCCTACTACTCTAATGGCTATTCTAACTCCCCCTCTGTCACTAACAGCTATTCTAACTATTTATACTTCTCTAACCGGTATTCTAACTCCTCCTACTGCTCCCCCCACCCCGCCAGCCTCACAGACTAACCTTTATAGAGGTGATGGAGCCCAGCCCACACACAGGGGGCCAATGAGATTTCAATTCATCACAGTTAATATATGCGCACCCCACTGATTGGATATGGGAACCTGGCCTGGCCCTCCCTGATATCCGGGTTTTACAAGTAAGTTCCTCTGGCTAACCAGGCCCCTATATTAGTACATACATATGTTCCAATGCTAGGTCCCTGATCCAAAAATCAGAGCACCTCCTATCCACAGAAGGCAAGGTGGCTCTTGGAAGCTGTGTCCAATCCTCAGGTGAGGGGAATCCTGCATGCTGCCTGAGCTCCAGCCACATTCTAAGGTCTCCCGGGACACAAGCCAGCATGATGACCCATCAGCATGAATCTCCCTGTCAAATCATCCCCTGGGCACTTGTCCCAGAGTCACCAGATCAAAACTGCCTTGTTCCTGGGCTGAAAGGATAAGCAGAGCTGGGCTTCTATGACATCTATTCAGTGAGGTCTGCTACCATGTCTTTCCATATGGGGGACCCTGGAGCCATCCAAAAGAACTCTCCCTATCCCACAGAAGGAAAGCTTGCTGTTCAGGGCAGCTCACAAGCCCCAGCCTGTGCAAACCTTCATGGCCTCATGAGGTCACCCTTCCATTCACTAGTATCACAAACTGCAGTGTGAGCGAATATCCAAAACTCGCCCTGACTCAGGTGCTGGAGATCTCGAGTCAGAGGCTGCATATTGGAAATGTTGTGTGTTCGGCACTGAAAGGAACCTGTGCTTCTGCTTTCAGATTTCCGTCCTCAACCGTCTGGCCTGCAAGCACTCCAGATTGGGAATTCTAGAGCCACAAAACAGCAATCTGTCTGCCCTCCCGAAAGAAGGGTCCTATGGGTCTGCCCAAAATCCCCATGTGAGTATCAAACTGCACGGCCATTGACGGAACCCCAATATCCAGTATGCACTGTGCACTAATGCTCTGTATGACACAGCCTGAGCCCCGACCTCCAGTCAGCCCCTGAGGTAGCGGGTGCCATCTCCTGCAGATGGGACCAGCCATTGCCCTAGGCTGTCATGTCTACCTAACCTGGGTATTCAGGTGTCAGTGCCCAGACCTTAACACAAATCCCAGACTAATGGGTAATCCTAAAGCAAAAAAAATAGCACTCCTCCTTCCCCATGGCCAGAAAAGCTTGCTGTGGGGATGGGGGTCATATCCTTAGAATGGGAGCCAGCTGCATGTCCGATGAGACCACGCCAAACCAGCAGGTCCTCCCTAGGCACAAACAGGCATTGTGACCATCATCCTGAGCCTACTTTCAAACAAGTCCCCTCGCTAGCTGGACTAGGAGCCTGAATATCAGCCTGCCATGACCCTAGTCCCAAATCTTCACCCTCAGTTGGGTTCTCCAGGTGCCTGAACCCAGATGCCGACTCTGGAATCCCTGCTATGGCGGGAACACTGAGACGGAAAACAGCTCTCTTCTCTTCAACCAGAAAGACACCAAAACCAGAGGCAGAATTTCCCACGACCTCCTGAGGCCACCCCTCCATTCGTCGGCCATCATGGACACAAACACCAGCATGAGCGACCATCCAACACTTGCCCTGGCTCAGGTGCTGGAGATCTTGATTCAGACACTGCATATTGGAACTGCCATGTGCTCTGCACTGAACTGAACCGACACTGGTGCGTTCACAATTCCGTCATCAACCTCCCGGCCTGCATGCCTGCCAGATTGGGAATTCTGGAGCAACAACACAGATGTCGACCTACCTTCCAAAATGAAGAAGGGCCCATTGTGTCTGACTAGAATTCCCACGTGAGGATCAACCTTTACAGCCCTCGACGGCACACCAATATCCTCGTCTGTGCTATGCAATGATGGTCTATCAGACTCTGCCTGAGCCATGACCTCCAGTCAGTCCCACAGGTAGCAGACCCCATATCCAGAATGTGGGAGAGGCCATGGCCAGAGGCTTTCATCTCTACACTTTCTGGGTGTTCAGGCATCTGTACCCAGACCTTAACTCAAATTCCAGCCTACAGCGGGACCTCAAGCACAAAAGAGCACTCTTGATTCCCTAAGGCAGGAAAAGCTTGCTGGGGGGGGATGTCAAACCCTCAGAGTGCGAGCAAGCTGCATGACCCATGAGACCACGCTCAAACATGAGAGCTGCCCTGGTAACAAAAAGACATTATGACCCTAATCCTGAGACATTTCAAACAAGCCCCCTCGCTAGCTTTACCAGGAGCCCACCTACGGGCCTGACATGCCCTGAGTCCCAAATCTTTACCCTTGTTCGGGTTCTCCAGGTGCCTGGACCAAGAAGTGGACTCTGGATTCCCTGCTATGGATGTACTCATGAGACAGAAAACTGCACTCTTTACTTCACCACAAAAGACACCAAAACCTTAGGAGCCAGGCAGAATCCCTACGGAGGCAGAATCTCCATGGCCCCATGAGGCCATGCCTCCATTCCCTGGCCAGCCAACCCAGACAGAGTAGCCTGCGCTCATGCCTAATTTCATCCCGAAGCACTGCCCTCACGGTCTGCAGATCTAGTCTGCCATCACCTCGCCCCACACTCAAAGCCCATTTTGTGTTTGCAGACTGTTGTCCCCAAAACCCTGGCCGACAGGGCTTCCACGATGGGGCCCTGGAGCCACAGAACAGGACTCTGCTTCCCTCAGGAAGGAAACTCTGACAGTCACAGTGGAATAAACCCTCCAGATTGGCTGACAACTGCAAGGCCCTGAGCCCACCCAATTTCGTTGGCCACTCTGGAAAGAAATGCACAGTCTGACCCATGCCAGACACCAACATCCAGGAAGACACCCAAGTCAATAGCCCTGAGTCAGAAGATGGAAACTGACATGTCACTAGCACCTCAATGGAATACCCAGCTGAGGTTGCAGGCATCATTCCCCAGATGTAGGTGCTGGAATACCTACATATCATCCAATGCTTGGTTCCTGAGCCACAAAACAGAAAACCTCCTGTCCCCAGAGGGCAACATGGCTCTTGGGAGCTGCGTCCAACACTCAGGAGAGGAGAATCCTGCATGGCGCCTGAGCCCCCCTCCCCCACATTATAAGGTCTCCCTGGACACAAGCCAGCATTGTGACCCTTCAGCATGAGGCTCCCTGTCAACTCAGCCCCCTGCACACTTCACTGCAGAGCCACCAGGTCGAAACTGCCTTGTTCCTGGGCTGAAAGGATAAGCTGAGATGGGCTTTCCAGACATCTATGCAGTGAGCTCTATTACCAAGTCTTTCAATATGGGGGACACTGGAGCCATCAAAACGATGTCCAGCAGAAGGAAAGCTTGCTGTTGGAGCAGCTCAGCCTGGGAAAACCTCCATAGTTTCATGAGGCCACCCCTCCATTCATCGGGCAACATGGTCACAAACTCCAGTATGAGCGACCATACGACACTTGCCCTAACTCAGGTGTTGAGATCTGGAGGCAGACGCTGCACACTGGAAATGCCATGTCCTCGACACTGAATTGAACGAGCGCTTCTGCCTTCAGACTTCTGTCCTCACCCTCCTAGCCAACAAGCCCTCCACATTGGGAATTCTGGAGCCACAATGCAGCCTTCTGCTTGTGCTCCAGAAAGAAGGGTCTGATGGTTCTCCCTAGATGCCCACATGAGGAACACCATGCACGGCCCTAGACGGAACCCTAATATCCAAATCGCACTTTGCACTAATGCTCTGTCTGACACAGTCTGAGTTCCGACCTCCAGTAAGCCCCACAGGTAGCAGGCGAAAGCCCCTCCAGGTGGGACTGCCCATCTGACGAGGCTGTCATCTCTACCCAACCTGTGTTTTCAGGCATCTGTGCCCAGACCATAGCTCCAATCATGGCCTATGGGGGGACCTCAAGCACAAAAGAGCATTCCTCCTTCCCCATGGCTGGAAAAGCTTACTGTGGGGATGGGGGTCAAATCCTCAGCGTGGGAGCCAGTTGCATGGCCCATGAGACCATGCCCACAAGGAGGTCCACCCTGGGAACCAACGGGAATTGTCACCATAATCTGAGCTTGCTTTCAAATAAGCCCCCTCGCTAGCTGGAACAGTAGTCCGCATATCGGGTCTGCCATGACCCTAGGCCCAAATCCTCACCCTTGGTTGTGTTCTCTAGGCGCCCAGACCCAGAAGCAGACTCTGGAATCCCTGCTATTATGGGACCCATGAGACAGAAAACAGCTCTCTTCTCTTCATTCAGATAGACACCAAAACCTTGGAAGCTGTGAAAAATCCCCACAGAGGCAGAATCTACCATGGACATCTGAGGCCACCCCACAATTCCATGGCCAATGGAGACACAGAACCCAGACAGAGAATCCTGGGCTCCCAACTCCCCACTGCCCTAATTTCAGATCTGAGGCACTGCCCTCATGGTCTGAAGATCTGCTCTGCCAACACCACACCCCTCACCCTAACCCGATTTGTGTTTGGAGACCTTTGTCTCCTCAGCCCTGGTCCACATGCCCTACACAATGTGGCCTCTGGGCCACAGCGCAGGACTCTCCTGCCCACCCGAAGGAAACTCTACCGGTCACAGTTGCACAAACCCTCCAGATTAGGAGACACCTGCAATTCCCCTTAGCCCACCAAATTTTGTTGGCATCTCTGGACAGAAACGTGCATTCTGACACATGCCAGATACCTACCTCCAGGCAGACAAGCAGGTCAATGGCCCTGAATCAGAAAATGGAAACTGACATTCCCCTAGGACTTCAATGGAAACCTAGCTTAGGTTTGCTGGCATCTGTCCCCAGAGGCAGGTTCTGGAATACCAACATATGATCCAACGCATGGTCCCTGAGCCAAAAATGAGAACACCTCCTGTCCACAGAGGGCAGCATGGCTCTTGGGAGCTGCGTCCAACACTCAGGGGAGGAGAATCCTGCATAGTGACTGAGGCCCAGCCTCAGTCGAAGGTCTCCCTAGACAAAAGCCAGCATTGTTACCCATCAGCATGATGCTCCCTGTCAATCAGCACCCTGGGCTATTGCCCCAGAGCCACCAGGTCGAAACCGCCTTACTCCTGGGTTGAAAGGATAAGCTGAGCTGGGCTTTCAAGATATCTATGGGGTGAGCTCGGCTACCACGTTTTTCCATTTGGAGTACCCTTGAGCCATCAAAATGGTCTCCTCCTGTCCCGCAGAAAGAAAGCATGATGTTCGGAGCAGCCCACAAACCCAGCCTTTGAAAACATTCATGGCCTCCTGAAGCCACCCCTGCATTCATCAGGCATCAAGAACACAAACTGCAGCGTGAGCGACCATCTGACATTCGCCCTGACTCAGGTCCTGGAGATCCCAAGTTAGACGCTGCACCTTGGCACTGCCCTTTGCTCGGTACTGAACTGAACTGGCGCTTGTGCATTCAGATTTCCATCCACAGCCTTCTGGTCAGCAAGCCCTCCAGATTGGGAATTCTGCAGCCAAAACGGAGCCTTCTGCCTGCCCTCCAAAAAGAAGAAGGGCCCTAGAGTTCTACCCAGAATGCCGACCTGAGGATAAACCTGCAGGACCTCGAGAGCACCCAAATATCCTAAGCCGTCCTGTGCACTAATGCTCTGTCTGACACAGCATGAGCCCCGACCTCCCAACAGCTCCCCAGGTAGTGGGACACATATCCTGCAGGTGGGACCTGCCACAGCCAGAGACTGTCATCTCTACCCAACCTCGGTATTCAGGCGTCTGGGTCCAGACCATAGCTCAACTCTTGGACTATGGGGAACCTCAAGCATAAAAGAGCATCCCTCCTTCCCCAAGACAGGGAAAGCTTGATGTGGAGATGGGTGTCTAACCCTCAGAGTGGGAGCCAGCTGCATGGCCCATGAGACCACCCACACACAGGAGGGCGCCCTGGCCATTATCAGGCATTGTGAGCCTAAGCCTGAGCCCGCTATCAAACCTTCCCCCTCGCTAGATAAGACAGGAGCCCGCAAATCGGGCCTGACATGTCCCTAGGCCCAAATCCTCACCCTCGGTCGGGATCTCCAGGTACCAGAACCCAGAAGCTGACTCTGGAATCCCTGCTATGGCAGGACCCAGAGATGGAAAAAAGCACTCTTCCATTCCCCCCAAAAAGACACCAAACACTTGGGAGCCAGGCAGAATCCTCACAGAGGCAGAAGCTACCATGGCCCTATGAGGCTACCGCTACATTCCGTGGCCAACCAAGACACACTAAGCAGACAGAAAAACCAGCACTCCCGCCTCCTCATTGCCCTCATTTCAGATCCCAAGGCATTGCCCTCATGGTCTGCAGTTCGGGACAGCCATCACCTCACCCCTAAACCTATCCTGAGTGTGTGCCTGCAGATTTTGTCCCAAAAGCCCTTGCCGACAGGCCCTCCAGGATGGGGCCACTGAAGCCAGAGTCCTGGACTCTGCCTGCTACCCAAAGGAAGCTATGCCCGTCAGATTTGCACAAAGCCTCCAGATTGGTAGAAACCTGCAATGCCCCTGAGCCCATCCCAAATTCGTTGGCCGCCTTGGAAAAAAGGTGCATTCGGACACATGCCATACCCCTACCTCCTGGCAGACACCCAGGTCAATGGCCCTGAGTCAGAAGATGGAACCTGACTTACCCCAGGACCTCAACGAAACCCTAGCTTCAGTTTGCAGGTATCTGTCTCCAGAGGCAAGCTCTGGAATACCTACATATGGACCAACAATTTATCCCAGAGACAAAAAACTGAGCCTGCCACCCAAATGAAGCTATGCCCGTCAGATTTGCACAAAGCCTCCAGATTGGTAGAAACCGTCAATGCCCATGAGCCCACACCAAATTCGTTGGCCGCCTTGGAAAAAAGGAGCATTTAGACATATGCCAGACCCCTCATTCCAGGTATATAGCTAGTTCAATGGCCCTGAGTCAGAATGGAACCGGACATACCCCTATGACCTCCACAGAATCTTAGCAGAGGGTTGTCGGAATCTCCCTCCAGAGGCAAACTCTTGAATACCGATATATGGCCCAAACTTGATCCCAGAGCAAAAAACAGAACACCTCCTGTCCCCAGAAGTCAACATGGCTCTTGGGAGCTGCGTCCAACCCTCAGGGGAGGAGGATCCTGCATGGCGCCTGAGCCTGTGCCACATTCTAAGGTCTCCATGGACACAAACCAGCATTTTGACCCATCAGAATGAGGTTCCCTGTCAACTCAGCCCCTTGGGCACTTTGCCTCAGAGCTACCAGATCAATACAGCCTTGTTCCTGGGGTGGAAGGGTAAGCCAAGCTGGACTTTCCAAGCATGATTGTGGTGACTTCTGCTACGACATCATTCCATATGGGGGACCCTGGTGCCATCCAAATGGACTACCCCTGTTCCGCAGAAGGAAAGCTTGCTGTTCAGAGCAGCTCACTAGCCCCAGGCTGGGAAGACCTCCATGGCCTCATGAGTCCACCACTCCATTCGTCAGCCATCATGGACACGAACTCCAGCGTGAGCAACCATCTGACACATGCCCTGACTCAAGTGCTGGAGATCTGGAGTCAAACGCTGCACATTGGAAATGCCATGTTGTCGACACCGAACTGAACCAGCACTTGTGCGTTCAGAATTTCGTCCTCACCCTCCTGGCCTGCCAGTACTCCATATTGTTCATTCGGGAACCAGAAGGCCATCTTCTGCCTGCCCTCCAGAAAGAAGAAGGGCCCTAGGGGTCTGCCCAGAATTCCCACGTGAGGATCAACCTGCAGGAACCTCGATGGCTCCCCAATGTCCTAGGTCTCCCTGTGCACTAATGCTCTGTCTGACACAGCCTGAGCCCTGATGTCCCATCAGCCCCCCAGGTAGTGGATCCCATATCCAGCAGGTCCATCGTGCCAAGGCCAGAGATTGTCATCTCTATGCAACCTGGGTATTCAGGGGTCTGTGCCCAGACCATAGCTCAAATCCCGACAGATGGGGGAACCTCAAGCATCAAAAAGACCTCCTCCTTCCCCACGATGCTAAGTGCTTGCTGTTTGGACGGGGGTCTAACCCTCAGAGTAGGAGCTAGCTGCAAGTTCCATGAGGCCACGCCCACCCAGGAGCATTTGCCTGGCCACAGACAGGCATTGTGACTCCTGCCTGAGCACGCTTTCAAAACAGCCACTTCGCTACCTGGACCAGGAGCCCACATATCGGGCATGACATGCCCCGAGGCCCAAATCCTCACCCTCGGTCCAGTTTTCCAGGCGTCCTGTCCCAAAAGTCGACTCTGGAATCGCTGCTATGCCAGGACCCCTGAGACGGAAACCAGCACTCTTCCCTTTCCCCCAAAGATACCAAACCCTGGGGAGCCGGGCAGAATCCTCACAGGCAGAATCTTTCAAGGCCCCATGCGGCTACCACTCCATTCCGTGGCCAAACGAGACACACAACCCAGACAGAAAAGCCTGCACTCCCATCTCCTCGTCCAACTCCTTTCAGATCCTGCGGCAATGTCCTCACGGTCCACAGATCGGGGCTGCCAACACCTCGCCCCTAACCCTTTTCTGAGTTTGTGTTTACAGACTTTTGTCCTCAAAGCCCTGGCCGACAGGCCCTCCAGGATGAGGCCTCTGCAGCCACAGCTCAGGACTCTGCCTGCCCACCCGAATGAAACTCTGCCCATCAGAGTTGCACAAACCTTCCAGATTGGGAGACACCTGCAATGCCCCTGAGCCCACCTCAAATTCGTTGGCTGCCTTGGAGAAAAGGCACATTCGGACACATGCCAGACACCTACCTCCAGGCAGACACCCAGGTCAATGGCCCTGAATCAGAAGATGGAACCTGACATGCCCGTAGGACCTCAAGGAACCCTATCTTAGGTTTGCAGGCATCTGCCTCCAGAGGCAAACTCTGGAATACCTACATATGGACCAGCACTTGATCCCTGAGCAACAAAACAGAACATCTCCTGTCCCCAGAAGGCAAATTGGCCTTTGGGAGCTGCGTCCAACCTTCAGTTGTGGATATTCCTGCATGATACCTGAGCCCTCGGCAAATTCTAACTTCTCCCTGGACACAAGCCAGCATTGTGCCCCATCAGAATGAGGGTCCCCGTCACCACAGCCCCCTGGGCACTATTACCCAGAGTCACCATATGGGGGACCTGGTGACATCCAAATGGACTCCCTCTGTCCCGCAGAAGGAAAGCTTGCTGTTCGGAGCAGCTCACAAGCCCCAGTCTGGGAAAACCGCCTATGCCTCATAAGACCACCCCTCCATTCGTCGGCCATCATGGACACAAATTCCAGTGTGAGCGACCACCTGACACGTGCCCTGACTCAGTTGCTGGAGATCTCGAGTCAGATGCTGGACATTGGAAATTCCATGTGCTCAGCACTGAATGGATCCGGCACTTGTGAATTCAGAATTCCGTACTCACCCTCCTGGCCCCGCAAGCCCTCTGTATTGTTAATTCTGGAGCCAGAACGCAGTCTTCAGCCTGCACTCCAGAAAGAAGAAGGGCCCTTTGGGTCTTGCCACCCTCCTCCCCACCCTCCGTCCCCCCCTCCCCCCCCACCCTCCCCCCACTCCCTCCCTCCCCCTCCCTCGGCCTATTGGTGATCTCTCTCTCTCTCTCTCTGTCAAATCAATCAATCAATCAATCAATCAATCAAAGAATACAGATGAGTAAATTAGTCTGAGCCCCTCCCCCAGCTGGGGAAGGGGGCAAAGGTTGTGGAGGGTTAAGGGTTTCTTCTAGCCAAGTAGCTTAGTGTTTGCCTTTTATTATCAGGGGCCCTACTCCTTCTCCTTTCTCTCCCCCCTCTTCTGTCTTTAAAGATTTTTATTAAGTCATCTCTGCACCTTGGGGCGCCTGGGTGGCTCAGTGGGTTAAAGTTCTCTGCCTTTGGCCGAGGTCATGATCCCAGGGTCCTGGGATCGAGCCCTACATTGGGCTCTCCGTTCCGCGGGGGGCCTGCTTCCTCCTCTCTCTCTGCGTGTCTCTCTGCCTACTTCTGACCCCTGTCTGCCAAATAAATCAATACAATCTTTAGATGGGGGGGGGGGGAGAAAAAAAAAAAAAAAAGAAAGGAATCTCTGCACCCAGTGCGGGGCTCGAACTCACAACCCCGAGATCAAGCGTCGTGTGTTCTACCGACCGAGCCAGCCAGGTGCCCCTATCTCTATGGGTTCTTATTTCCAAAGAAGAGTTAATACAGGTGCAGCAAGTGGAGTTAAGGATCATAGACTCTGCCTCATTCATCTAGCAATCCGGCAGTTAAGAAGAGGCACTTCTATGCAAAACCCAAAGGAAAACACTGGTTACTGGTTGAAACAAGGGCTCAACCCAGTATCTAAGTCTGGAGTGCTGCCAGTGAGGTCTTGTAAGGCCCTATTTGATATTTTTTATTTGAGCCAGAGGCTTCCATGGAGGTGAAACAAGAACTTTGTTGTTTAACCCCTAGACTGTCCCTGATCCCCTTCCCCCAGGGGACTTAGAAACAAGTCCCGGAAACCAGCTCCGGGTGTGGAGGCCAAGAAAAACAAGACCGTACCCACCTCGAGCCTAGCCCTGTCAGAAGTACAGCCATCTTGGCAAAGCAAAAGCTGGCACCTTGCGCTGTAAGAGTGGGTGAGCATAAGAATGGCCATCCTGAAGGCCGGGAAGCCATTTTCCTGAGCATCGCTAACAGGCCCTACTGCGTACGTGACTCGAGATAAGAGGAACTAGCTCCAACCTGAAAAAGCAACTTACTCCTCTACCACCGGGGCGCTTAGGCGGTGGCGGTGGCGCCACCGGGACCAGATGTTCATAAAAAACAAAGAGTTAACTTGCAGAGATCACAGCAATCCTGCAAGACAGGAGTCTCCCTCGGTTCACAAATGTCCTAGTGATTGACAACAAAGAAGTCATCTTCTCCATAGCCCAATTTCCAGAGATGAATAGCTCAGTTCCTTGAAGCCTAAGGTCGCCCTCCCCACCATAAAACTGAAGGAGGCCGAGGGGGAGGGAAATGTCACTCAAGTTAAGTTTCTTCTAGACCTAAATCTCCCTTAACCACCAGGGTGACACGCCGGGGTGGCAAAAAGTGAAACTGTCAAAGTGGGGCGCAAGATAGGTCTGTAGCTATGAAAAAGTGCCTTGAAAATGCTCGATAAACCCATGGCTTTGAGTGCTCGGGGTCCTTGTTGAAACCCGCCGCGCTGGGCAGATTCTTGGACCCCAGCTAGCTGGAAATAAACCACGCTGTGGGACTTGCATTATCGAGTGTTCTCTGTCTCATGGAGGGGTGGTCGACTCCGTACCCTAACAGTCTCTAGATGTCAGGCTTGAAGCATCCTTGGGCAGAGTGGGAGTGGGCAGGGACAATCTGACGGGCTGTTCTGGGGTGTAGGTCCAATGTCTCATTTCGAGTGGCCCATGGAGCCGCCGGCACAAACACTGTCTATGGATGATGAGCTAGTGTGGCCAGTTCCCTCAAAGTTTCTTTCACGTGGTCGAGCTTCTTTGCCAGGCTTTGGGTGGGGGGGGGGGGATACGGTTTTAGTTCTTAATGGTTTTAAGATAGGAGAATGGGAGAATGTTGGAAACCGTCGTTCACAGAGTCATAGTCCTAGAGAATCAAGAAAACCAGAAGGATTCAGGATCCCGTCCAGTTTTAGAGGCAGAGAACAAAGGCCCAAAGGTCATTCTTCAGAACCAGCAACTATCACCCCCAAAAGTGTGTTATTGAAATAGAATCTTTCTCTCTAATGTCACCTTTATTGCCATCCAAGATAGCCAAAGGAAGATGAATTTGTTTGTGAAACAATTCCAGTTTTCCCACAGTTGTTCTAATCATCTACATAAGCGAAGCAAGAAGAGCAAGCGATCGTATATGGGATCTTTCTTTCTTATCTGCTTGGATGGAGCTTTTCATAAGGAATTTTAGATTGAACTCTTTTCTTTTTAAAAGATTTCATTTTGGGGCGCCTGGGTGGCTCCGTGGATGAAGCCGCTGCCTTCGGCTCAGGTCATGATCTCGGGGTCCTGGGATCGAGCCCCGCATCGGGCTCTCTGCTCTGCAGGGAGACTGCTTCCTCCTCTCACTCTGCCTGCCTCTCTGCCTACTTGTGATCTCTCTCTCTGTCAAATAAATAAAATAAAATCTTTAAAAAAAAAAAAGATTTTCTTTTATTTATTTGACCGGGGGGGGGGGGGGGCACAAGCGGAAGGAGAGGGAGAGGGAAAAGCAGACTCCCCCGAAGGCAGATGCTTAACGACTGAGCCACCCAGGCTCCCCTAGATCGAACCTTTAAGTGCCTTTTTAAAATCCAGGAGCCAAGCCAAATATTTCCCATCAGATTCACCTGCAAGACCTGTACATTTGGGTGAATTCCTCTCTTCCTGAGGCCCTCCAAATTTCCTTCATGAAGTTCCGGGATCCGCCAGGAGGTGGCATTCTTTATTCAACTGTTAAGGCCGAGGGGCCCTCGGTAAGCAAGGTGACCAGGCCAACCAACATTTCCAAGGGGCTTTATTGGATCCATCAAGTCAATCAGACCTTTTTAAGCAGTCTCATCATATCCGAGTCTACGCATGTGTCTCTGAAAGATGATATTCCAGGGGCAGCTGGCTGGCAGAGTCAGTAGAGAGCATGACTCTTGATCTCAGGGTTGTCAGTTCAAGCCCCACATTGGGTGTAGAGATTACTGAAAACATAAAATCTGTTGGGCGCCTGGGTGGCTCCGTGGGTTACGCCTCTGCCTTCCACTCAGGTCATGATCCCAGGGTCCTAGGATGGAGCCCTGCGTTGGGCTCTCTGCTCAGCAGAGAGCCTGCTTCCCCTTCCTCTCCCTCTTCCTCTTTCCCCCCCCTCCCTCCCCCCCCACCCCCCCCGCCCCCCCCTCCCCCCCATTCCCCCTCCCCCCCTCCCTCCCCCCCACCCCCCCTCCCCCCCTCCCCCCTCCGCCCCCCCCCCGATAAAAAACTAAAATCTGCAAAATGAAATGAAATAAAATGAAATGAAGTGAAATGAAATGAACTAAAATAAAATAAATTGGGTGCGGGGCGGAAAAAGGAAAAAAAGCTGATTATCTGTATTCTATGTGACATTGAAAGCTCCAAAACGACGTCTCTTTAAAATAAAACCAACAGGGGCGCCTGGGTGGCTCAGCGGGTTAAGCCTCTGCCTTCAGCTCAGGTCATGATCTCAGGGTCCTGGGATCGAGCCCCTGCATGGGGCTCTCTGCTCAGCAGGGAGCCTACTTCCTCCTGTCTCTGTACCTGCCTCTCTGCCTACTTGTGATCTCTCTCTCTCTCTGTCAAATAACTACATAAAATCTTTAAAATAGAATAAAAAAACCAACAACCTTGAATTGGCTTTAAAGCCAAAGAAGTCGCACCTGGGTCCACTAAAAAAGTCAGTCGATTGTTTTCCCCCTCTCAGGCTCCTGTGGGGAAGTCTGAAGTGGGCTGTTTAAGTCCAGGGGAGCCCTCGCGGGCCCCTCCCTGCTGACTTGGAAGGTGCTCCAATTTAGACCTCCTAAGGAGGTGGCCCAAGGGGCTTGGAGTGATTTTCGTGCCGAAACGGGGGTGGGGGTGGGGGTGGGGGTGGGGGTGGGGTGGGGTGTGTCTCACTGCGGAGGTGGAGGCGGGGCAAGGGAGCCTCGGGCAAGGCCCCCGGCAGAGGTCAAGTTTTTTTTGTTTTTTTTTTTTTAAGATTTTGTTTATTTATTGGACAGACAGAGATCACAAGTAGGCAGAGAGACAAGCAGAGAGAGAGGAGGAAGCAGGCTCCCCGCTGAGCAGAGAGCCCAATGTGGGGCTCAATCCCATGACCCTGGGATCATGACCTGAGCCAAAGGCAGAGGCTTTAACCCACTGAGCCACTCAGGTGCCCCGAGAGGTCAAGTTTTGAACTCATCTTTTTTTCTTTTCCGTTCTTTTCTTTTCCCGTTTGGCCTCTGCCTGCCTCGGCCTTCATCTCAGGGGGAGGGGGTAAGTCAGGTGTGCTCCATTTTCTTTCTTTCTTTTTTTTTTTTTTTTTTTTTAAAGATTTTATTTTATTTATCTGACAGAGAGAGAGATCACAAGTAGGCAGAGAGGCCGGCAGAGAGAGAGGAGGAAGCAGGCTCCCTGCGGAGCAGAGAGCCCGATGCGGGACTCGATCCCAGGACCCTGAGATCATGACCTGAGCCGAAGGCAGCGGCTTCATCCACGGAGCCATCCAGGCGCCCCAGGTGTGCTCCATTTGCGTCTGTCCTTCTCGCTCTGGGCCATCCACTGGGTCCCTTCCCTTGAGGCATCTTGACGATGGAGCGACACAAAAGTCTGAATGTAGGGAATGTCATCCCAGGTCATGTGACCTGAAACACCTTGATGCTCGTTCTTACCATGCCCGATTTTTCCAGGTGCCTCCTTTCAACTCAGTTATGAAGCAAGGAGTTCCTTTACAACTGGATGTTAGCAAGAGCGTCCAGAGGGAGAGAAAACATCTCAGATGGGAAACGCACAGGGACCCATGGATGCACACAAGATGCAAACAACTCGTAGCCTTTGTGTCAGTCTTCTTTGTGGAGAGGTCATGAAAGACCAGAGGCCCCAAATCTCCCCCTTGGCTGAAAACAAATCCAAGGGCCACATAGCATGACCACTTATGGGTCCCCTCCATCCGTTGTTTTCCTTTTCTAATCAGAACACGGCAGGTTTTGTGCAAAGATACCAACAGCCGCAGCAAGAAACAAACCAAATGAAGACCAGAGCATCTCCCTGAGCGTCGGTTCCTCCCCAGAAGCTGGGCCTTCACGGATGGAACTAAAACAGGCTTCCCAGTTTCTGACGACTTAGTCTCCTAGCAGCCTTCCTCGACTTGTGCACACAATTCAGACATGTCGAAAGAAGCCCCCTCGGGCCATCTGCGACTCATGGTATCCTGAAATGTCTTCCATGGAAGTAAGCAACTGCCAGTAGAGGCTCCCCATGTATTATCGTACACTGTACACGTGGCCTGCAAGCGTTTCTTCTGGGGGTGGGTGGTTGCTTTCCCAACATCGATTGCAGGTTTCTATAGGGTTTTGGTTTGTTTAGCCGGTTTGGTTTGGTTTTCCGCACGCACGTGTGCGTGCACATAGGCGTATGTGTGTTTTCCATCCAGAGTTCCAAGTCATCGTGAGGAAGGACCCTACAGAAAGTGACGGAGTTTATTTTCCATTTTTAGCATATGCAAGGCTCTAGGACTCTAGTCTTATGGGAACCAGGGAGGTTTTCTTTCTTTTTCTTTTTTTTTTTTTTTTTTTTTCCCCCGTCCTTATGTTTGGAAGGCTCCTTTGGAGGGATTCATCGATGGGTTGGAAAAAAACCTCTCCTGTAGGTTTTATGTCTATGTAATCTCTCCACACAACATAGGGCTCCCATCCCGAGTCACACTCACAATCCCGAGTCCCACGCTCCACCGGTGGAGGATGGAGCCAGGCACCCCTTTGATCAAATTTCTTTCTTTCTTTTTCTTTTTCTTTTTCTTTTCTTCTTCTTCTTCTTCTTTTTTTTTTTTTTTAATGAGGTAGATATGCAATGTGTGCTCAGGACAGAAAGAGAGCCCACATGCTGAAGTTTGGCAGAGTCCTTTGGGACCCGGGTAAGTGTGAAAGCCCAGGAGCAGGGCCCACACAGGTTAAAACGTGACAATGTCCTTGATCCAGATCCACTTAACAGATGATGCATTGAAAGCGCACTTCTGAGACGCCTGGGTGGCTCAGCCGGTTAAGTGGTTAAGTGGCTGTCTTCCGCTCAGGTCCTGATCTCAGGGTCCTGGGATCGAGCCCCGCATCGGGCTCCCTGCTTGGCGGGAGGCCTGCTTCTCCCTTGTCCGTTCCCCCTGCTTGTGTTCCCTCTCTCGCTGTCTCTCTGTCAAATAGATAGTCTTAAAATGAATGAATGAAGGAATGAATGAATGATGGGGTGCCCCGGTGGTGGCTCAATCGGTTGAGGTTGAGCGTGTCTGCCTTGGGGCTCAGGTCATGATCCTGGAGTCCTGGGAATGAGTCTTGTATCGGGTTCCCTGCTCAGCTTAGAGCCCGCTTCTCCCTCTGCCCTTCACTCCGCTCATGGGCTCACGCTCGCTCGCGCGCTCTCTCTGTCTCTCTCATCAGTCAATAAAATCTTAAAAAAATAATCAACTGCACGAACGAAGGAATGAACCAAGAAAACAAACACACACAAGACATGGCATCAAAGGGAAGTGCTTGCTTTGGGCGGGCGGGCGGGCGTGGGGGGATGGGGAGTGGCGGTGGCGGGGTGGGGTGGGGTGGGGTGGGGTGGGGTGGGGCGGGGCGGGGCGGGGCGGGGCGGGGCGGGGCGGGGCAGGGCGGTGTCCAAGCGGCGGAAATTTCTCTAACCTGCAACACAGTCTTTATCAGTGCTGCTTTCAGTCCTTCCCCCAGATTCCATTTTCCACAAGCGACGGTCCCACCCAAGTGGGCTTCTTTCATGGTAAGACCCGTGTCCTCCCCTATGTCCTGCAGAGAGCGATGAGCCATGAGAAGCCAAAGTTGGGCGGATCCATATGAATCTAGGAAGTAAGCATCCTTCCTGAGACCATTAGCTGAAGTCCTGCTTCCTCTTTAGGACGCAATGTCTTAAAAAAGCAGGTATAGTCATTGGCTCGGGAAAAGGAGGAGGCCTAAGGACCACCCTAAAGAACAGAGTAGGGGGAGAAACAGAAGTGAAAAGATAGAAGAACTGGGGCACCTGGGTGGCTCCGTAGGTTAAAGCCTCTGCCTTTGGCTCGGTTTATGGTCCCGGGGTCCTGGGCTCGAGACGCCGGATTGGGCTCTCTGCTCGATGGGGAGCCTGCTTCTCCCTCTCTCTCTGCCTGCCTCTCTGCCTACTTGTGATCTCTGTCTGTCACATCAATAAATAAAATCTTGAAGAAGAAGAAGACGAAGGAGAAGGGGAAGGAGAAGAAGAAGGGGGGGGGGCTGATTTCACCATCCCCAGCCTTTGAAATGATCTGGTATCCCCTCCTAAGAGAGAACCCATTCTCCGCCGAATGTTTCCTACTTCTTTTCACTAAGTATTGCCACCCAACAAGCACATTCCTATGCCACCAAACCGTCTCCGCAAACATAATTTGTAGTATCGGTGTTCTATTCTGCCATGTGAGTCTAGCATCCTGTGTTTAACTACTGTGACATTGTTCCACATTCAGGTGGATTCCAACTCTTGTTTGGGTGTGTGTGTGTGTGTGTGTGTGTGTGTGTGTGTGTGTGTGTGAGGGGAGGGTTCTGGGGGTGTGTCCATCTGCATTCAGTAGGTGTAGGGGAGGAAGAATGTTCCCTCTACTCCCCTTCTGAGTTGTTGACTGAGACACCGGTCAGAAAGAGACAGATCCCAGGGAGAGAAACAGTCGATTGACACGTGCAGCGCCCACCAGGCAGAATACACCCACACCAGAAGTCTCACAGAACGGCGGCGGCTCGGAATTCCCATGTCGAGGGCATGTCCTCCACAAAGAAAGATCCGGTTGTGGAGAAATGACAGGAGAGAGGAAAGCAGTTTTGGGCTTCTGAGCTCAGCCCACCACGGGAAGGCCAAGAGATGGAAGGGAACGGGCAGAGGAAGGTTTTCTGGGCACGTTCCTCTGATGCCGTCTGCAGACTGATGAGAATGTCTTCTTTTCCTCCTGCTCCATGGAGGGAAGGTGCCATTCCTAGGCGAGTTTTATCTCCCCCTTTCAGGTCAGGAAGCAGAGGGAGAGGCAAAGAAGTGTCCTCCTCAGGGCTATTGCCTTCTCTCTCTCTCTCTCTCTCTCTCTCTCTCTCTCTCTCTCTTTCTTTCTTTATTCCTATCTCTCTCAAGGTTCTGTGTATGTATTTGACAGAGAGAAACAGAGCGAGGGAGGGAAACAAGCAGGGGCTGGGGGAGTGGGAGAGGGAGAAGCAGGTTTCCCACTGAGCAGGGAGCCAGATGCGATGGGAGCGGGTGTGTGTGTGTGTGTGTGTGTGTGTGTGTGTGTGCGCGCGCGCGCGCGCGTGCGCTACGCGCCTGAGATGGTGACCTGAGCCTATGGCAGACCCTTAACGCCTGAGCCACCCAGCTTACTGGGTGAAGAACAGCTTACTGTTTCTTAAGCGCTTCACATTCCAAAGAACCCGTGTGCCAAAGCGGTACGGGAGCGGGGAGCGGGGAGCGGGGGAGCGGGGAGCGGGGAGCGGGGAGCGGGGGGGGGGGGGAGCGGGGGGGGGAGCGGGGGGGCAGCGGGGGGGGGAGGGGGGCGCCGGCACACAGGAAACCCGTTCTCTCCCTAGGCTACAAAAAGCTCAGTGGCCCCTGGCTGGTTCTCCATAGAGCGCGCTGACTCTTAGATCTGAGTCCTGAGTTGGAGCCCCACCCTGGTTGTAGGGTACACAAGAAAAACAACGACAGAAATAACAATGAAGAGCTCGATAAAGTCCGGCGCGCGTGGCCTCTGCCGCTCTTCCTACTTGGGCTCTCTATCTCGCTGTCAAATGCAGAAGCAAGAATCTTTAAAATGAAAGAAAGAAAGATGGAAAGGAAGGAAAGGAAGGAAGGAAGGAAGGAAGGAAGGAAGGAAGGAAGGAAGGGGAAGGGGAAAGGGAAGGAAGGGGAAGGGGAAAGGGAAGGAAGGGGAAGGGGAAAGGGAAGGAAGGGGAAGGGGAAAGGGAAGGAAGGGGAAGGGGAAAGGGAAGGAAGGGGAAGGGGAAAGGGAAGGAAGGGGAAGGGGAAAGGGAAGGAAGGGGAAGGGGGAGGGGGAAGGGGAAAGGGAAGGGGAAAGGGGAAAGGGAAGGGGGAAAGGGAAAGGGAAGGGGGAAAGGGAAGGGGGAAAGGGAAAGGGGAAGGGGAAGGGGAAGGGAAGGGAGAAAGAAAAAAAAAAATTACTTTCTACGGTGACAGAAGGACGGAGGTAGCCTCCTACCCAACCCCATAGCCTGCCTCCTTTCCAGCCAAATGACCAGCACCTGGGAATGGCTTTGAACCATTCTCCATGACTTGGGCTCGCCTGGTGGAAAAAGCGGGGTGCTGTTCATCTCACTTCTGGGCCAGCGTAAGAGGATGGAGTGAGGGTAGCTCTCGGTGGGGAAGGGGGCGCCACGAGACCCAAGGCGCAGGACCACCAGAGCATGATGAGATCGTTCTGGCCTTAAGGGGTGCAGGATAGCCTGTGAATCCTTTTCCAGGGAAGAAAGAGGCCACGCGAGACAGTGCAAAACACCTTTCCACAGTGTCTGCTGATGATGCTAGGACTTCTGTCCTCAGAGATGGTACCTGTTTAGTACCACTTCAAGTTTTAAGAGAAGGGGTCGGGCGGGAGACTCGGTGGCCCACGAACATCCTGTCGTCGTTCCACTCATCTTCCTAAGCTCATCGTGGAGAACGATGACGCCGTCCAAAGGAGCAGCGCGCCGATCCATGGAAACACCTGGGTGAGCCCCAAAAACGTGACGCTAAGAAAAAGGAACCCGAGAGCCACGGGTGACCTAATGAATGCCTTGGGATTCCAGGGGTAGGTAGGAAGGAGGCAGCCGTCATACCCCAATCCTAGGCAGGACGGAGGGGGGGATCGGAGGCTGTAGGGGGAGACCGGTGAAGAGAGTCAGGGTGAGGGGAGGGGGAGGCGCGGGTGGGAAGCGGGCAGGGGGTGGTAGGGGTGTTTCTTTTCGAAGGGATGGAAACGTTCTGGAAACGGTGGCGAGGGTTGCGCATCTTTGGGAGTCCCCTAAGGAATAAAAGGCTACCGAACCGCGTCCCTTGAAGAGTATGTGAATTATGGAGTGCGAATTTTATCTCCACTTTGAAAACGGGAGGGCAAAGGGTAGGTAGACGAGGGAGGGAGGGAGGGAGGGAGGGAGGTGACCGGGGCGGGTGGTTGGTGAACAGGGCGGCGGGTGGGTCTGCCTATCTCCCTCTCTCCCTTCCCGTCCCTTCTTCCCCCTTCAGTTCCTTCGTCCGTCCGTCCCTCCCTCCCTAGCCATCCGTGCGTGCCCGCGTGTGCGCGTCCATGCCCATTCCTCCACTCTGTGGGTCCGCGCACACATTCAAAACCGGTGGTGGGGGGGGAGGGGCAGGGAGTGGATGTGTAGGATACTGGGCATGCGTAGTATTCTGAGAGCTTCTGTGCGTTACCCCCACTCATCACCTCTGAGAGTGGACAGAGTCTGTGGGCGGCCACCCCCCCGCCCGGGTCCTGGGTCCGGCAGAGACTCCAAGCCAACGCAGGCCAGGCGGGGGGGGGGGTGGGGGGTGGGGGGTGGGGGGTGGGGGGTGGGGGGTGGGGGGTGGAAAAGCGTTCAGCAGGTGTAAGGGGAAGGTCCCATGATGGGTCGTTGGGGTGGGGGGAGCAAGAGAGGAGGTGGCCAGAAGAGGGGTGTCCTAGGTCATTTCAGAGAAAGGGAAAGTGGATAGCCGTCCCAGGGTCGATCGAACTTTCTGGAGAACAGCGGCGCCTGTGTCCGTTTTGACAGTGGTCTCCCCAGGTCCACCTTAAAGGTTCAGGTCTGTGGAAGTGACGGTGCAGAAGGCGCTTCGAGAAGAACACCGGTTCCCATGTCTCCAACGATCCGTCCACATCATGGCACTAGGGGCGCCTGGGTGGCTCCGTGAGTGAAAGCCTCTGCTTTCGGCTCAGGGTATGATCCCAGGGTCCTGGGTTCGAGCCCAGCATCGGGCTCTCTGCTCGGAGGAGGAGCCCCCTCCTCTCTCTCTGCCTACTTGTGATCTCCGTCTGTCCAATCGATCCATAAAATCTTCCAAAAAAAATCACGTCACTACAACTGTTCCTAGGTCCGTCCGGGGTGCGTCCGTGGCTCAGTCGGTTGGGCGGCCGGCCGCCTTCGGCCCGGGTCACGATCCCACGGTCCTGGGATGGAACCCCACATCGGGCTCCCTCCTCGGTGGAAAGCCTGCCTCTCCCTTTCCCGCTGCCTGCAGCGGCCTTGCCCGCATGCGCACTCCCTCGCTCTTCCGCTTCCCCCCCACCCCCCCGCACCCCCGCTCGCGCACGCGCGCGCGCGCTCGCCCTCCCTCCCTCCCTCCCTCCCTCCCTCCCTCCCTCTCCTCCCCGCCCTGTCCAATGAATCAAATCTTCACCAGCACCAGCACCAGCACCAGCACCAGCACCAGCACCAGCACCAGCACCAGCACCACCACCACCAAAACCCAACTCTGCCAAGTTCCGCCCACCTCTGGACTGGCACTCCCTCGCTCTTCCGCTTCCCCCCCCACCCCCCGCACCCCCGCTCGCGCACGCGCGCTCTCTCTCTCTCTCTCCCTCCCTCCCTCCCTCCCTCCCTCTCCTCCCCCTGTCCAATGAATCAAATCTTCACCAGCACCAGCACCAGCACCAGCACCAGCACCAGCACCAGCACCAGCACCAGCACCAGCACCAGTACCACCACCACCAAAACCCAACTCTGCCAAGTTCCGCCCACCTCTGGACTGCCTCCCGAGGCCCAAGCCCAAGCCCGAGCCCAAGGTCTTGCCACACCCCGCCTCCCCGCCTCCGGGCCTTTCTCAGGTTCCTTCCCGGACACGGGACACGCTCCGCGCGCGTGCGCGCGCCCCACGCGGGCCCCCTCACCCCACCCCGCCCCGTCACTCACCTCCGTGTGCTCCGAATTCCCTCCATCCATGGCTGGACCATCTGGTCGACCTGCTATGGGCACTAGAAAGGAGACCACCAAGCGGGCGGGCGGCGCCCCAAAAGCGGCACCGGCAGCAGCACTGCGGTGAATCCGAGTCTGGGTTGTGGCTCGCCGGGCGGCTGAGGCCGAGTGCCTGCCTTCCCGACTCCCAGGCCTCACTCATCCCTTCCGCCCGGGTCAGTAGCCCTTCCAGACCGCGAGCGCGCCTTTAGCCGAAGGGGGGGGGGGGGGCGCTCTGTG
>NW_025721520.1:2822500-2852500 GCF_922984935.1 Meles meles
CGCCTTCCGAGGCCCGAGGTCGGCCGCCGGGGCACACGGGGTCCCACCGCCCAAGGCCTCCAGCACAAGGGCGGTCCCGTGGCACCCGAGGACACCGACCCGGCCCCCGGCAGGCAGGCCCCCGCCACATCGCAGGGCTCGGGGCCCCCCCAGCCACCACGGCCAGAGTCACGACCGACCCCCAACAGGGCGTCCTCCCGCGCGCACGACCACACCCCTCCGTGCCCACGCCCGACTGGACCCACGCGGGCCTCTCCTCCTCACAACGGGCCGAGAGCCCTTCGCCCGGGGATGCCCCCCCCCCCGCCCAAGGCCGCTAGAGGCCCGGGGAGGGGGGACAACACCCAACAGCGGCGAGGCCGGTTTCGGTCCCGAGGGAATGGATCGAGAGCACAGCGCGCCTTCAAAGCCGTCCAGGCGAGCCGGGGACAAGGTAGGGGGGAAAGGTCGGCGGCGACGGGGAGGGGGCGCACAGCGGGCGACGGCCGGCAGCGCGTGGGGAGCGGTTCCGGGGGGGGGGAAGGGCGCACCAACGAAGGCGCGAGCCGGGCCGCCAGGTAAACGTGCACGGGATCCCACCGCCACCAGCACGAGAGCGGTCCCGCGACGCCCGGGGACGCCGGCCGGCCTCAGCACCCTTGGCGCACCTTCCCCCGCCAAGAACCGGGCCCCAACGCGACCCCCGCCGCGCGGGGGCCCGTCTGAACCTCCATCCGTCCGTCTGCTCCATCCCGGAGCCACGACCCGGGGGAAGCGCCCCCAGGCGAGAGCGGCCCGACCCGTGCCCGCACGTCACCCCCGGCGGCGACTCGGCACGGGAGCGGGCGGCAGACAGCCGCTCGCACGGCGCAGAGCAAGGAGACGCACGCCGCGGGGGAGCGGCCGCGCGCAGCGCACGCTCTCGCACTCGCACGCACGCGGGAGCCCCACGCGCCAGACGCCGGCCAGGCCCGGCGGGATCCTCCCCCGACTCGGAGGGGGGAGGCGCAGGCCGCGGTAGGCAAGAGAGCGACGCTCGGCCCCACCGCGGGGCCGGCAGACCCCTCGCGGAGAGGGGGCTCTGCCCAACACGCGACGGTAGTCACCCCGCATCGGTGGCCACGACGCGCAGAGGAGGGGCGGCGGCTGGGGGTTCCGGTACCCCAAGGCACCCTCTCGGATCGCTAGAGAAGGCTTTCTCACCGAGGGCGCATCGCCCCCACCCATTCGTCCCCCTGACCGGGCTCCGCCCAAGGAAACGCCGTCCCAAAGGCCTCCAGGGCCTGGGAGGGGGCGGGGGTGGGTCTGCGGCAAGGGACAGGCCCAGGACAATCCTGAGCACCCGCGGCCAGAGCCCCACGAGGGGACCGCCTTTGCCTCTTCTACGCACGCCATGCTCCCATCCCCGCCCGGAAGGGACCTCAGGCCTCCACACCGAGGCCACGAGAGGAGCGGAGACGGGCACGGCATGCCGGGCAAAGAGAAGCAGCAGCCCTCGGCTGGCCAGGCGCCGCAGCGCTGGCTCGGCCCGGCGCGGTCACTCACACGCCCCACCAAGTCCTGTCCACACACACCGCCCTGGCACGACGCGCACCAGAGGACGACGAGGTGCCCGCACCCCCACAGAGGGGGGCGGGTGGGCCTCCCTTACCGACTTCCACCACCCGCTCTCCGGACACACCACCGACAGCGGCAGCCCGAGGGGGTCGCTGGGAACGGGAAACGACGCCACCGCTCGGCCTCAGGCACCTGAGACAACCTGGAGCGCTCCAGGGGCACCACAGAGGGCCAGGCGCCACGCGCTCAGCACGCCCGGGCGGTGAGCAGCGCGGCCTCGGGATGGCCCTCCCCGACACAGGGAGGGCGGCTCACCCCGCGTGAAGGAGCCGAGAGCGGCAAGCGAGAGTGTCCGCTGCGTCAGCTGGACCCCACACCCACGGGCGCCCTGAGGCGAGAACCGTGGGAAAGCAGAGTCGGGCCGGAGCCCACAAACCCCCCCGCACCCTCCCCTCAACACCCCCCCACGGCAGCGGGTGGCAGAGGAGGAGGAGGAGCGAGGGGCCCACGGGCAGAACGAGAAGAGCGGTCCCATTCGCCATGAATGTCCGTCCCTCGTCTGACGCGGCTTAGACCCGGCCCGGGAGAACGCGACATCACCACATCGATCAGCGAAAACGTGCCCAAGGAGGAACCCAAGGGGGGAAACGCCTGGCGACGACAACCGACCAGAGGGACCTGCTTTCAGCCTCGCCGGCACCCCTCGAGCCCAGGGCAAGAGCAGCCGGGCAACCCAAGGAGAACGCCTGACACGTGGCACGGAGCCTTGCGGAACGGAGCGGGGGTTACCACGGCCGCAGCCGGGCGCCCACAGCGTGGAGTGAACGGGATAAAGGACCCACGCCACTTGCCCACGCCGCCCTCGGGTGCTGGAGACCAGAGGTGGCACCACAGCCCGGGACCAGCTGGGGGCACGAGAGCCGGCGCACAGGCCCACGCGGACGGCTCCAACGAGCGAGGGCCGAGCCGGATTTGGCACCACGGCCAAGCCCAGAGCCCCGCACGCACCCAGAGGCCCACATCGCTAAGGCGAGTCACTCAAACAGCGTGTCAGCACCTACCTGGCAACAAAACCTGCTCCTTTCCGGGGACAAAATAGCTACGCCATCTGGCGGGGCCTAGCCACGGGTCACCGGGACCTCGTGGGACCGTGGCCTGGCCACTGGCCCCAAACACTGCTCCATTACCCTGCAAAGAGCGGGGGGGGGGGGGCGCCCCACGGAACCCCCAGGGCCATCTGGTCGACCCCCTGGAGCGTGGGGGAGCGGGCAGCCGGGACCGACCACGGACTCGAGGGAGGTGGAGCCGCCCGGGCCTGGCCGGGTAGCTCCTCCCCTGGTCCGCCTGTCGTCCCCAAGTCGGGACTTAGAAAAAAAATCAAGTTCTGCGGAGGGACCCGCCGGCCCTCAAAAAAAATCAAGTTCTGCGGAGGGGACCCGCCGGCCCTCAAAAAAAAAAATCAAGTTCTGCGGAGGGACCCGCCGGCCCTCAAAAAAAAATCAAGTTCTGCGGAGGGACCCGCCGGCCCTCAAAAAAAATCAAGTTCTGCGGAGGGACCCGCCGGCCCTCAAAAAAAAAAAAATCAAGTTCTGCGGAGGGGACCTGCCGGCCCTCAAAAAAAAAATCAAGTTCTGCGGAGGGGACCTGCCGGCCCTCAAAAAAAAATCAAGTTCTGCGGAGGGACCTGCCGGCCCTCAAAAAAAAAATCAAGTTCTGCGGAGGGGACCTGCCGGCCCTCAAAAAAAAATCAAGTTCTGCGGAGGGACCCGCCAGCCCTCAAAAAAAATCAAGTTCTGCGGAGGGACCTGCCGGCCCTCAAAAAAAAAATCAAGTTCTGCGGAGGGGACCTGCCGGCCCTCAAAAAAAAATCAAGTTCTGCGGAGGGACCCGCCGGCCCTCAAAAAAAATCAAGTTCTGCGGAGGGACCCGCCGGCCCTCAAAAAAAAAAAAATCAAGTTCTGCGGAGGGGACCTGCCGGCCCTCAAAAAAAAAATCAAGTTCTGCGGAGGGGACCTGCCGGCCCTCAAAAAAAAATCAAGTTCTGCGGAGGGACCTGCCGGCCCTCAAAAAAAAAATCAAGTTCTGCGGAGGGGACCTGCCGGCCCTCAAAAAAAAATCAAGTTCTGCGGAGGGACCCGCCAGCCCTCAAAAAAAATCAAGTTCTGCGGAGGGACCTGCCGGCCCTCAAAAAAAAAATCAAGTTCTGCGGAGGGGACCTGCCGGCCCTCAAAAAAAAATCAAGTTCTGCGGAGGGACCCGCCGGCCCTCAAAAAAAATCAAGTTCTGCGGAGGGACCTGCCGGCCCTCAAAAAAAAAATCAAGTTCTGCGGAGGGACCTGCCGGCCCTCAAAAAAAATCAAGTTCTGCGGAGGGACCTGCCGGCCCTCAAAAAAAAAATCAAGTTCTGCGGAGGGACCTGCCGGCCCTCAAAAAAAATCAAGTTCTGCGGAGGGGACCTGCCGGCCCTCAAAAAAAAAATCATCAAGTTCTGCGGAGGGACCTGCCGGCCCTCAAAAAAAAATCAAGTTCTGCGGAGGGACCTGCCGGCCCTCGCCTCCTTCTCCCTCTCCCTCTCCCTCGCGGCCCGTGCCTCCACTCGCCGCGTGGCGCCGCACGGCCGCCACGGCCCGGTCCGAGCCGGTCCGAGCCGGTCCGAGCCGGTCCGAGCGGTCGCCGGCTCCCGGGCTGGGACTGGGAGAGGGGGCGGACCCGCGGAGGCGCCCCCTGATGGCCCGACCTCCATGGACATCGCGGCCCGTGCCTCCCCTCGCGGCGTGGCGCCGCCCGCACGGCCGGCCCGGCCCGGTCCGAGCCGGTCCGAGCCGGTCCCCACCTTACGCAGCGGGCCTCGGAAAACTTGGTGAGAAAATCGGGGGCGACGACCAGGACCCCACGCGTGCCCGCGGACGGACCCCTCGCGCCATCCACCGGCTTCCCGGCGAGGCTCGGGCCGGTCCCCAACCGCCCGAGTGTGACACGGGACACAAGGGACACGTGGGACACGGAAGGCCCGATGAACGACCAGAGCCACAGGCCGAACGGCGTCCTCGCACCGCACGCACACACTGTCTCCCATTCCCACGCCGGCGGGCAGGCGGGCGGAGGAGGGGGCACCGGCGGGTGCTGGTCGACCCCTCCAGGAAGCCCCCAACACCCCTCCGCGAGAGCCAGGAGGAGGAGAAGGCGGCGACGGCGGGGGCGGCGCCGCTGCTCCCCCATATACCTGGGGTTTCAATCTCCCGCGAGCCGATCGCGCGCCGACGCCCCAGAGACCGCGGGGACGATCGCTCTAGTGTCGCCGGCCTCCCGGAACTCCAGCTTGGGGACCGCGGCCAAATGCCATCCCTTGCCGACATCGCCCACGTTCCGGCGGGGAGACGCTATATAAAAGCGGCCGCCAGGTGCCGCCAGACAACCGCCACGAAAGACACCGAGGCAGATCCGGAACGCAGGGCCAGTGACAGTCGCGAGGCCGGCCGCCAGGCCGCCCGATCCCCTCCCGGCCCACTTCGGAGGGGCGCGCGGCCCCGGGGCGTCAGCCTCGGCAGCTCACGGCAGGCACGGCGCGACTCCAGCTCGCCCAGGGGAGACTTGGGGAACGCGTCCGGGCCGCTGCCGCCGGAAGGGGGGGGCCCGATTCGCCACGGGGGACACACACACACACACACACACACACACACACACACACCACCCACCCACCCCACCCCACCCCCACCCCCGGCGGCCCGGCAGGCCTGGAGGCACCAGCTTCCCACTGTGGCATGTGAGCAAGCGGGCGCCCGGGCCTCCGGGAGGACTTAGACAAATGTCCCCGGGCAGGGACTGTAAAACCGAGACCCACGCGAGTACTCCTTTAATGTTGTTGTTGTTGTTGTTGTTGTTGTTGTTGTTGTTGTTGTTGTTGTTGAAGATTTTATTTATTTATTTGACAGACAGAGATCACGAGCAGGCAGAGAGACAGAGAGGAGGAAGTAGCCTCCCTGTCCAGCAGAGAGCCCGATGCGGGACTCGATCCCAAGACCCTGAGATCGTGACCTGAGCTGAAGGCAGAGGCTTCATCTACTGAGGCCCCCCCCCCCCCCAGGCATCCCACACGCGCGCACTCCTAAACCAACAACGGATGAACCGTTTTTTTCCTAGCATTTCAAGGGCAGGAGGTCTACTCTGAAGCCAACGATGACACCTCGGGAGGACGGAAAGGGGGTGACTGACACACACCCCCAGAAAGGTGCTCACTGAACCTGTCTCTGCCCGTACCACGATGATGTCTAAGGACAACAAACAGCTGTGGGGAACATCGGTGCCAAGGCAGGGTCGTGGCATCCGTGACCAAAAGCGGAATAAACCCCGGGGCGGGGGTGGGGGGCAGTGGAGGGGGGGTGGGACGGCAGGGAGGCGGCACGGAATGGGGAGGAAGAGAGTTAAAATAGGGGTGCCTGGGTGGCTCAGGGGGTGAAGCCTCTGCCTTCAGCTCAGGTCATGGTCTCAGGGTCCTGGGATCGAGCCCCACATCAGACTCTCTGCTCAGCGGGAAGCCTGCTTCCCCCTCTCTCTCTGTCTGTCTCTCTGCCTACTTGTGACCTCTCTCTGTCAAACAAATAAAATCTTGAAGAAAAAAAAAAAAAAAACAGGGAGGGAGAGAGAGAGAGAGAGAGAGAGAGAGAGAGTTAAAATAGCCATTCACTGAAGAAATCCAGTTCCGGAACAGCCGCGCGGTCCAACTCTAGGACACGGCGGCGGGGCGGGGCGGGGCGGGGCGGGGCGGGGAGGGGAGGGGCCGGTGCTTGAGAAGAGGTAAATATTGATGATGAACTAACTATCCCCTGATGTGTGGCGGGGGGGGGACAAGGCGTAGAACTTCCCCCGGCCTGTGAAGGAAAAAAAAACAAAAAACAAAAAACTTTATTCGTTGGTTCTTTTCTTTGTTTGCTGGATTTTCAAGTACACGTATCTCGGGGCGCCTGACTGGCTCCCTCTGAGGACCACACGACTGCGACTCTTGACCTGCGGGGGGGGGGGGGGGGGGTCCTGAGTTCCAGCACCACGCTGGATGGATGGGTGGAGAGATTACCTAAAAATATAAAACCTTGAAGACACACACACACACACACACACACACGCACGCACGCACGCGCGCGCGCAGCAGCAGCAGCAGCAGCAGCATTATCTATCCAAGATAAACACCCCTGGGCAGGAAGTGGGGTCAGAGGAAAACAGAAACAGCGGTGGCAGGGGGAGAGGACACTAGAGGGCAACAGAGCAGCAGCATCCTGTCTAGGTGCTCTGGCGCTTTTGTGCTTTACAAAAGCCCAGGAGGAACCTTTCAAAACCTTGGCCCTCCTATCCCCCAGCGGAGAGGGCAGAAGCTACTGTCCAGCAAGAATGCCTTTGATTAGAGGTAACTCTTCTCCCATGAAACTTCACCATTTGAACATGGGCTTTTTCATGGCTTCCTTTCCAAGCCTTTCTCTTTGCCGCCTTCTCACCTCCGTGAATCCCTGATCCCACTTTGCAACAATCCCTACCCATCTCACCCCCGCCGTGCCCCCCCCCCACACACACACCTCTCCCTCCCTCTCTCTCTCTCTCTCTCTCTCTCTCTCTCTCTCTCACACACACACACACACACACACACACACACACACACACACATGCCCCGGGATGTAAACTGTTCTCTGTCAACCATCCATCCGGAGCACTCACTATAAAAGTACACGAGGAAAACGCAGACAAGAGAGACATCAAGCAAATACTGTGACTCTGAAGGCTGGGCCCCTATTGAGTCGAGAGAATTGACCAAACAGCAGAACCTGGAAAAGAAGGTTTTCCTCCCAAGTCGGTTCCTCCATCGTTGGCTACACGACGTTCTTTCAGCAGTATTTCCCCAAGAGTGTGACGATCCAAATAAGGTTTCCCAGTGCAAAGTTCATGGGCGCAGACTTCACACCTGTGTTTCAAGGACACGTCTTTCAGGGCACCTAGCTGGCTCGGTCCGGAGGACCCCCAAGGAAGGCAACTCTTGATCTGTGGGGGTCCTGAGTTCCAGGGCCACCCTGGGTGGGTGTACAGAGCTGACACGCCCAAGAAATTTGAACCGCTATGGCGATGTCTGTCAAACACAACAAAGGAAAACAAAGCAAAAATCGGAAATAAAGTCGCCCCTGGTCGAATGCTTTCTTTG
Organism: Meles meles; assembly: GCF_922984935.1. NCBI lineage: Eukaryota > Metazoa > Chordata > Mammalia > Carnivora > Mustelidae > Meles > Meles meles. The sequence goes on from NW_025721520.1 coordinate 2,830,218, forward strand.
CAGAGGCCATGGAGACCCTGCGATGTTGGCAGACAGACAGACACGGTCGGTCGGTCGATGAATCGATGGCACGGAACAGATACCGAAAGAGATATGCCCAAGCGCAAAGGCCGTTCAAAGGAGGAAACATGGCCCACCTCCCCACGAAATCAGAGGACAGTCAGTCATCAGACATCCACAGACCCAACATGCAGGCAGGCAGGCAGGCAAAGAAACAAGACAACTGGGGTGCCTGAGTGGCTCGGTCGGTGAAACGTCTCTGCCTTTAGCTCAGGTCATGATCTCTGGGTCCTGGGATCGAGCCCCGCATCCATCCACTGGGGCTCCCTACTCAGCAGAGACTCTGCTTCTCACCTCCCTCTCCCTGACCCTCCTTTCGGGTCCTTCGCTCCTTCCTTCCTTCGTCCTCCCTCCCTACCACCACCACCACCACCACCACCACCAACAACAACAACAACATTCTTTTTTAAGGAGGGAAAAGAAAGAAAGAAAGAAAGAAAGAAAGAGGAAGAGGAAAGCTTCCATCCAAACAGGCAGATCTCACCCCTCCTACAAATGTGAACTCCAAACGGATCTCACACTTCCATGGGAAACAGAACACCGGAACACACTGTGTGTGTGTGTGTGTGTGTGTGTGTGTGTGTGTGTGTGTGTGTTGGGGGAGGATTCTAGGGGGAAAGCTGGGGATCTAGGGCCAGGCAAAGAGGGTTTAAGACTGGACACCTGAGGCGCGATCCGTAAAAAAAAGAAACGGAGGGGTTGGAAGTCACCAAAATTAAAACCCTAGACTCTGTGAAACACCCTCTGAAGGGGACCCAAGGGCAAAGGACACACAGAGGCCTGAGGGATCAGCCGGGAGTGGGAGGTGGGGGGGGGGGTGGTGGTAGTGGTAGAGGGTGTTGCTCAGAGAGAGACAAAATGAGGAAACGCTCCCAGAGGTCGGATCAGGGTCACTAGGAGAACGGGGGTGGGGGGGGTGGGGGGGTGTACAATCCATTCCGTATGGGAAGTCTGCCACACAGCCAAGGGCAAGGAAGAAATCCAAGATTTTCAGGGTCAGGTCCCTTCGAGCAGGTCGTGTCTACGACAAGGCCACCGACTCAGAAAACCAGCGAGGCCGTTTTATGTCTAATTCCAAAGGGACATGAAGTCTGGGGTTGAGAGGCAGGGAGTCCATCCCTGATCATCCCAGAGGCGATTAAAAAGACAGAAGAAGGGGCGCCTGGGTGGCTCCGTGGGTTAAAGCCTCTGCCTTCGGCTCAGGTCATGATCCCAGGGTCCTGGGATCGAGCCCCACCTCGGGCTCTCTGCTCAGCAGGAGGCCTGCTTCCTGCTCTCTCTCTGCCTGCCTCTCTGCCTGCTTGTGATCTCTGTCTGTCAGATAAATAAATAAATCTTAAAAAAAAAAAAAGAAAAAGAAAAAGAAAGACAGAAGAACCGTAGCAAGGACAAACTCTGCAGGGCCCAGGGTCGAATGGCAGGGAAACTTCCGATTTTCTTTTCAACACCCAGGCCCAGGAGCCTATGCCCAGGCACCCTGCCGCTGCGGAGGAGCCCCGGGAATGGCCGGAAAGAGAGGAGCCAGCGATGGCTGGCGGGACCAGGGATGGGGAGAGGGATTCCCGAGGAACCAGGACCCACCCGTGAGCCACTTCCCCAGACTGCCCTGAAGGAAACCAGAACCTGTCACCCCGAAAAGGTGCCCACTGTGGCACGTCAGTTATCTCAAATTCCACTCCTTGTAGGAACCAGGAAGCAGAAAGCCAGCCTCCATCACCAGAGACAGGAGAGGGGAGCCAGAGAATTAGGGTCTGAACCGTCCATGTCGATGAAACTTCTTCAACCAGGCCCCCCCCCCCCCACCCCCACCCCCACCCCCGTCCTCCCGGGGCTGTCTTTGCCACGGCCTGCCTGCCCCTTGCCCAAACCCCCTGGTCTTGTCCGTTCTTCGTGGATCGAGTCCCTGTCTTGTCTTGTCTTGTCTTGTCTTGTCTTGTCTTGTCTTGTCTTGTCTTTCATTTTTCTTTTCTTTTCTTTTCTTCTTTTTTTTAAGATTTTATCTTATTGACTTATTGGAGAGACAGAGATCACAAGTAGGCAGAGAGGGGGGGCCGGGGGGGGGGGGCGGGAAGCAAGCTCCCCATCGAGCAGAGAGCCCGATGCAGGGCTCGATCCCAGGACCCGGAGATCATGACCTGAGTGGAAGGCGGAGGCCCAACCTACCGAACCACCCAGGCACCCCTCGAGTCCCCGTCTTTAGGCCCTTGGGAAGGCGCCCCTGGGCAGGCAAACACCTACCCACGGTTGGATGCCCTTCTCCAGGGAACCTCTTCTGTCGGTCGCCATCCTAGGCCCAGCCACAGACCCTAAGCAGGTAGAGGAGAATGTGTGTCCACCACCACGACCAAACACCCCCACCCCAGCAGGGAGATTGTCCACCTGGAATGTCACTCGGACCAGATGAAGAGAGCCAAGGCAAGAGAAAGGAGGCAACAGCGAGGTCCCCTGACCACTTGTAACCCACTGATGAATCCCTGACACACATAGAGGGTGGAACACCCCTACAACTCCCTCAAGGATTTCGTTCCATGCTTTACCCGTGAGGATTCGCTCTAGTCAGTGTCCCTTCACTCCGACAGCCACCCATGCCCACGATAGGCTAACATCCCTCTTCCAACACGGGGTCCACAGACACACATCGAAAGGGTCCCATGACTCACGCTTGGCTAAAACAAGAGGGACTCACCTCACCTTGACAGCGGGGAGCCCCGCAAGGTCTCGGAGACCTTGCTCGCACCATACACACATTCCTTGGAGACTGACCTCATCCCTAACCCCCACTAACTGGAAACCGTATCACCAGTGACCCCTCACAATCCCAGCACGGCTCTTTCTGCCCACAGGTCCTGTCCCCGTGCTGTAAGAAAAGCACCCTTTTGCACCAAACCCATCTCTGCAATTCTTGCTTGGCCATTTCCCCGGCAGCTCCACATCCGGTCTGCCTGTCTGTCTGTTTTGGGGTTTGTTCCTTCGTGTGTGTGTGTGTGTGTGTGTGTGTGTGTGTGTGTGTGTGTGTGCGTGTGCGTGCGCGCGTGCGCGCACGCACGTTTCATGGGCCTTTGTTTGTATTTATTTGTTTATTCACTTACTTACTTACTTATTTACTTATTCTGAGTGGTTTTGGGTTCACAGCCAAATTCACTGGAGAATACGGGCAGTACCCACAGGGCACCTGCTCTGCCATCGGTCACGGCTCACTGGCCCCTGCCCCGCCCCCCAACACTCAGAGGCACAGGCCTGCTCCCTGAGAGCTTCCCACTCCCCCAGAAGCCTACCGACCAACCGACCATCCGTGGCAAACCTGGTGTATCGCTTACAAGGGATGAATCCACACTGAGGCATCATCATCACCCACTCAGAGCCCAACATTGTCCATTCTCTGGGGTTTTGTTTTCCTTTTTATAACGATTTTATTTATTTATTTGACAGAGAGAGAGAGAGAGAGAGAGAGAGACGGACGGACAGACAGACAGACAGACAGACAGACAGATCACAAGTAGGCAGAGAGAAAGGGGAAAGCAGGCTCCCCGCCAAGCAGAGAGCCCGATTCGGGGCTCGATCCCAGGACCCGGAGGTCATGACCAGAGCCGAAGGCAGAGACTTGACTCACTGAGCCACCCAGGCACCCCTCCTTCTGTGGGTTTCGACAAAGGTATCTCACCACCACAGTAGCTCTCTGAATGGTTCCACCGCCTTAAAAATCCTCTGTGCTCTGCCTAGTCACCCTACCCACCCACCTGCACCCTCCCCCCCACCCCCCCACCCCACACCCTCCACCCCCACCAAAACCCCTGGCAGCCGATGGATCTTTGTTGTCCCTTTCGCCTGCCTGCCATGGAAATTACTCACACGGGGCAAGATTTCACCACTTCAGTGGACTGAGTAGTTTCACGGGATGCCATCGCAATCATGATTTTTTTTCAGTCTCTATATTTCCTCAGAATGTCACCGTCCCTAAGTAAGAAAATACTCCACGTCATCTAGAACTACTCCGATGCCTCCATATTCTGGGAGAAGACAGTTACCGCCAACTTTCAGGCCAACGGGCTGAATCTCTCCACCCTTTCCTCCAGAGCCTGACCAGTAGCTATTCCTGTTGCTTGCAGTACTTTTCCTTGAGATTTTTCGGGAAGCATCCTGCCTCCTTTGGTTCCAATTTGGGCTGCACTCCTTTGAAGCCAAACCTGGTCCAAGAGGGGGAGAAACCCTCTGCCCACACCTGTCCGTCCATGATGCTGTCTGCTACAGTTCATACTCGGCTCTCCAGCCTACTGATCTCGTGACCCTCTCCATCGTTTGGCCTCCTTCAGCATGTCACATGGAGTTGGAACCGTGAGGTGGGTTCACCTCTTCTCTTCTGACCGGCTTCTCTCAGTCAGCAAGACACGCGGGAGTTTCCCTACCTGGCTCCCCATAGCTCCCCAGAGCTCGCTCATCTCTTTCCAAAGCCCCGAGAGCCATTTCTTTCGTGGCCTGGATGTACCCCAGTCTCTGGATCCATTCTCCTCCTGAGGGACTTCTTGATTGCCTCCAGGTTCAAGCCGTTCCTAGTGAAGGGGCCGTGAACGTCTGCGTGTCGGTTTCTGTGCAGACATCCATCTTCAACTCGTTTGGGTCATCGATGCATACCAAGGAGCAGGATTGCTGTGTCATACAGTAAGAGTATGTTTAGCTTGGAGAGGCCATCACCCATATGTCTGGCCTTGGTGGGGGGGGGGGGGGCACGGGAGCCGAGCGGAGGGCTGTGCACGGAAGGAACGAGGTCATGAAGGAGGGAGGATTCAAAGATGCTGGAAAGGAAGACCTCAGGGTTGGTGGCAGACCCTAAGGATGACATTGACATGAGACAGAGTAACAGGAAAAGGAGCCTACAAATTTGTTTCCTAAAAGTGTCCCATGAAAAAGCCCTCCCGAGGAAAGCCAGACCCTGAGAAGGAGCAAATCCTAGTTGCTGGTATATTGGGTTGAACAAGAAGAGGCGATTGTGGGGCGCCTGGGTGGCTCAGTGGATTAAGCCGCTGCCTTCGGCTCAGGTCATGATCTCAGGGTCCTGGGATCGAGCCCCGCATCGGGCTCTCTGCTCTGCAGGGAGACTGCTTCCTCCTCTCTCTCTGCCTGCCTCTCTGCCTACTTGTGATCTCTCTCTCTGTCAAATAAATAAATAAATCTTAAAAAAAAAAAAAAAAAAAAAGAAGAGGCGATTGTGGCAGAGTAACTACACTGTGTGGGGAGTCTACAAGAACACACGATTTTGGAGGAAAGAAAGAAAGAAAGAAACAAACAAACAAACAAACAAACAAGATCAGTTTGTCCAGAATTCTCATGTTCATTCTCAACTTCCTGTCCTTGAAGATAAGAATGTCCCTCACAGGGTATCTGGGTGGCTTAGTCCCTTAAGGGTAAGCGGCTGCCTTTGGCTCAGGTCCTGATCCCACATTCCTGGGATCGAGTCCCACTTCAGGCTCCTTGCTCAGCGGGGAGCCTGCTTCTCCCTCTCCCTCTGCCTGCCCTGCCCCTCCCCCTGCTTCCGCACGCCCAGAATAGATGTGTGTGCGTGCGTGTGTGTACACATATACATATATGTGCGTATATACATATATACATGCGTGTGTGTGTGTGTTCCCCCCCCCTCTCTCACTCACTCACTCACTCAAAAAAGAAGAAGAAGAAGAAGAAGAAGAAGAAGAAGAAGAAGAAGAAGAAGAAGAAAGAAAGAAAGAAAGAAAGAAAGAAAGAAAGAAAGAAAGAAAGAAAAAAGGATGTCACTCACTCCCCCTTCTGCGATAGGGGAGACATCTCCCAGGGGAATGGGCAGAGGATGCTTCAGGGGAGAAAGGGGGGAGAGTTATCTCTCCCTCCTTGCACCTGCAGTTGGGGGGGGGGGTGTGTGTGTTTTCTGCTGCTGCTGCTGATGCTGCTGCTACGTTTTAAATATTTTATTTTTTTTTAAGATTTTATTTATTTATTTGACAGAGAGAGATCACAAGTAGGCAGAGAGGCAAGCAGAGAGAGTGAGAGGGAAGCAGGCTCCCTGCCGAGCAGAGAGCCCGATGCGGGACTCGATCCCAGGACCCTGAGATCATGACCTGAGCCGAAGGCAGTGGCCTAAACCACTGAGCCACCCAGGCGCCCCTGCTGCTACGTTTTAGAAGTGTCTGTAGTTGGGGCGCCTGGGTGGCTCAGTGGGTTAAGCCTCTGCCTTCGGCTCAGGTCAAGATCCCAGGGTCCTGGGGTCGAGCCCCGCATCAGGCTCTCTGCTCACAGGGAGCCTGCTTCCTCCTCTCTCTCTCTGCCTGCTTCTCTTCCTACTTGTGATCTCTGTCTGTCAAATAAGTAAATAAAATCTAAAAAAAAAAAAAAAAAAAGAAGTGTCTGTAGTTCAACACAGTATTCTGGTTTCCTTTACATCTAAACCTTATCTCAGGTTTGGGTTTTGACAGGACGGAGGGAGGGCGGCCCACATTTTCCATCAACATGGTGGAGAAGGAGAAGAGGGGTGTGGGCCTGTGCATATTCTTCTCCATGGTGGGGTGAGCAGAGGATTCACATTCAGCTCTTGCCAGAAGGGATATAATCTCTCCATAAACAATCAGGCAAAATATCAGGCGAACAGTAAGGGCAAGTAACGGTCAGAGGAACATAGACAAGATCGGCTCTAGAGGCTGGAGTGTCCCAAGCAATGATCTCGGCAGAGGCACGCCAATGTCAAAGATTTCCAGAGACCATGCTTAGGTATGGACGTCATTCCAAAGGTAGGGTGCTATCATCCGGTGAGTGTTGTCTGCTGTCCCCGGCTCCCAGGAGCACTGTATCTTGCCGATACAGTACGAGGCTCATCCCTGGATGGAATTGTGCCAGAGAAAGAGAGACAGCAGCACGTCCTTGAGCCTAAGGTGTGTTGAAGAGAGTGACTCTCTAAAGCACCCTTGGGCTGCAGAAGACCCGCTGGGTTTCTGTGGGTTGGTTTTAGGGATTGGTGACCACGGGATGGGTGTGGGTGGGTGTAGTTTGTTTACTTTCGGAACGAGGTGAAAGCCCTCTTCAAGTGGAAGTATTTGCACGGGGTGTCCGGCAGGATGGGAGGGTGTGGCTCGGTCCCTCTACCAGGAAGACAGGAGAATCAGGCCTTTTAAGAACTAGGCAAAGAGGGGCGCCTGGGTGGCTCAGTGGGTTAAAGCCTCTGCCTTCGGCTCAGGTCATGGTCTCAGGGTCCTGGGATCGAGCCCCGCATCAGGCTCTCTGCTCCGCGGGGAACCTGCCTCCTTCTCTCTCTCTGCCTGCCTCTCTGTCTAGTTGTGATTTCTCTCTGTCAAATAAATAAAATATTAAAAAAAAAAAAAATGGGGCGCCTGGGTGGCTCAGTGGTTTGGGCCGCTGCCTTCGGCTCGGGTCATGATTTCAGGATCCTGGGATCGAGTCCCGCATCGGGCTCTCTGCTCGGCAGGGAGCCTGCTTCCCTCTCACTCTCTCTGCCTGCCTCTCTGCCTGCTTGTGATCTCTCTCTGTCAAATAAATAAATAAAATCTTTAAAAAAAAAAAAAAAAAAAAGAACTAGGCAAAGAGAAGAGTTGAGCTTTGGCCGTCGCAGCACCTGGCACCTCCGCAGAAAAAAATAGAAGGTTCCCAGAATGAATTGAGCTGCAGGAGTCAGCGTGAGCGGACCCCACCACCCTCAGCCCCCACCCCCCCACCCCCCCCAACCCGGGGGCAGGCAGTAGCTATAGTCCAGAGCTCCGGATCTGGGTCCGCCTCCCCCTACCAGGGCTCCCCCTGCCCTCTTCTCAGCCGGGGACGTCTATGTGAGCATGATCCCAGAAAAAAATCTCCCCTCATCCACAGAACTGTTGCCCACAGTTGGACCACTTTGCCTGAGAGACCAACTCATCTGTACCCGACCGTGACTTTTTTCCTAGGGACCCGGGGCCTCGTTCACTACTTAGGATGAACAGCACCACCACCACCACCACCACCACCACCACGCCCGCCACACCCCCTCCCCCCCTCCCCCCCGCCATCCCCACCCCCAGCCTACTGCTCTCCATTCGACCTGAAGACGGCAGGGGTGGGGCGTGGGGGATGGGAGGACCGCTGAAGGGAGGTTCAGGGTGATCCATTCTCATGGGCCTCATTCAATCAAATCGTTTCATTCAAATGCAGAAAGTTTTCTGTTAAAGTCAGAGCCTGGGGCTTCTCTCCTTTGAATGGCGTGCTTCAAATCCCCCAACCCTTAGGCTGTGGCTTGCAAACTTCGGGAGGGAGGAGGCAAGGGGGAAGGAGACAGAGCGTGTCTCAAGAGCTGACCTTATCTGGGGGCAAAAAGAGTCCCCTCCTTTTCCTAACCCAGGAAATGCCGGTAAACCCTTTGGGAATCATGGATGTGGAGGATGACGTCTGACCTGAAAGCCTTCCAAGGGGGGGGGGGGGTGGTGCAGGTAGGAGGGTGTGGCATGGTGTGGCTGGGTCAGTCGGAGAGGGACAGGAAACACAGGATGGTGGTGTCTTAGGACGGAGAGGCCAAACACAGGCATGGACTGATGACGCTGGTGTCTTAGGGGTCAGAAGGCAAACACAGGCATGGAGTGATAAGGGATAAGAGCTTAAGAGTGGCCTGACAGGGGACAGTTCTCACTCATCCACCGAGTTACAGGGCCGAGCAAGCCCACTCCTCTAAGGCGACGGGAACAGTTGATTGATTATCCCTCGACCGGTCCTCCCTCTCCCACCTGCTTTCCAAGGGAAACCCTCTGTCTCATTTCCACATAGCCACTGGCTGTTTCACACGCCACTTTCTGTCCACTAAAAGAAGGAGGGAAGATGGGGAACCATAAACCAGCTCCACAGATAGCACCTCTGCACAGAGGGGTGAGTGTGGGTCTCATTGGGCAAATGGTCACTCCGAGCCTTGATCCCTGGGTTGTTTAAAAAAATGCACTGGAGGGAGCACCTGGCTGGCTCAGTCAAAAGAGCACAGGACTGTGAATCTGATCTCAGTCAGGATCATGAGTTCAAGCCCTGCATTGGGTCCACAGATAATGGAAAATGAATGAATGAATGGAATTTTTTAAAACATAAAAGTATGTCATGTTGTTCTCCCCCCCCCCCAAAAAAAAAGGAATGGAGGGGCGCCGCAGTCTATGAAGCGTCTGCCTTCAGCTCAGGTCATGATCTCAGGGTACTGAGACTGAGCCCTGCCCCTCTGGGGCTCCCTGCTCAGTGGGGAGTCTTCTCCCTCTCCCTCTGTCCCTCCCCCCACTCGTGTGTTCATGCGTGTGCGCTCGCTCGCGCTCTCGCGCGCTCTCTCTCTCTCTCTCTCTCTCTCTCTCTCTCTGAAATAACCAACTAACTTACTAAATAACAATCAAACTTCAAAAGAAAAAGGGCAGGGACATGAACGATTATTCACGGGGAACGATGGAGCCTGCACAGTGGGGAAACATCCTATGGACCCTCTATCCCCATGTTTACTTTGGGGTGGAGACTTGACCTGAGAAGGAGGATCATTGAGTCCCTTATGTCAGGAGGTTACCTTAGGAGAAGGAGAAGGGGCTGTGGGCATGCTGTGAGAGCTGGTCTAACCGGAACGGGGTCTCAGGCTCCTTCTCTCAGGTAAGGAGTATCAGGGCCGTGCTTGTTGATAAGCTGCAGCCCCATCCGTCGACCTTCAGTCCAGACTTCTGCAGAGATGCCTGGTATTTGGTAGCAAGGCCTGAAACGAGACGGTAGCTCAGTAGGGGGAACCAATTTTCTGAAAAACAGGCTTGGAGCTTTCAGCCAGCATCAGCCCATTTACCTTATGGGGCATGGTTTCCATCCATCCCTCCCACCACCCCTGTCAAGTTATGCTGTGGCTATTCTTTTATTTCCTCAGGGGAGGTAGGTTTATGGTAAAGAAGTTTCTGTACATCTTAGCGGTAACATGCCTATGTGCCGGGCTCAACAGAGGCTTTTCCCCTGTAGGTTAAAAGGGACTAGAAACAACAGGGAGTCAGACATGCTCTGTTTTCCCCTGTTATCATTCCCCATGGTCAATCCTTCATTCCATTGCTATGGAACAGGGGCAGAGGTCTGCCTTCTATAACTGCTTCAAGCTGAATGAGGGTGCAGTGGAGGCTTTGGAATGGAAGGATCTGAGACAGGGCAGATCGCAATTTTTGGTCCCTAGTGCCAATGGTGGGGGTCTCAGAGAGAGTTCCCTCTCTGAGGGCTTGGATATTTCTCTACACGGTTTGGTACCATATGGCATCATTGATTTTATCCCCAAGTACACTTGTAAGGAATAGTAACAGTAGAGTCTAACCCAATAGTCTCATTCTCTCTCAAATTGACCTGGCATCGGTGGGCATCCAAGAATACACGTGAGGGGCACCTGGGTGGCTCAGTGGGTTAAGCCTCCACCTTCGGCTCAGATCATGATCCCAGGGTCCTGGGTTCGAGCCCCACATCGGGCTCTCTGCTCAGTAGGGAGCCTGCCCCCCCCCCCCCCCCCCCCCCCGCCCGGCCCCACCGCCTCTCGGCCTATTGGTGATCTCTCTCTCTCTCTCTCTCTCTCTGTCAAATCAATCAATCAATCAATCAATCAAAGAATACAGATGAGTAAATTAGTCTGAGCCCCTCCCCCAGCTGGGGAAGGGGGCAAAGGTTGTGGAGGGTTAAGGGTTTCTTCTAGCCAAGTAGCTTAGTGTTTGCCTTTTATTATCAGGGGCCCTACTCCTTCTCCTTTCTCTCCCCCCTCTTCTGTCTTTAAAGATTTTTATTAAGTCATCTCTGCACCTTGGGGCGCCTGGGTGGCTCAGTGGGTTAAAGTTCTCTGCCTTTGGCCGAGGTCATGATCCCAGGGTCCTGGGATCGAGCCCTACATTGGGCTCTCCGTTCCGCGGGGGGCCTGCTTCCTCCTCTCTCTCTGCGTGTCTCTCTGCCTACTTATGACCCCTGTCTGCCAAATAAATCAATACAATCTTTAGAGGGGGGGGGGGGGAGAAAAAAAAAAAAAAAGAAAGGAATCTCTGCACCCAGTGCGGGGCTCGAACTCACAACCCCGAGATCAAGCGTCGTGTGTTCTACCGACCGAGCCAGCCAGGTGCCCCTATCTCTATGGGTTCTTATTTCCAAAGAAGAGTTAATACAGGTGCAGCAAGTGGAGTTAAGGATCATAGACTCTGCCTCATTCATCTAGCAATCCGGCAGTTAAGAAGAGGCACTTCTATGCAAAACCCAAAGGAAAACACTGGTTACTGGTTGAAACAAGGGCTCAACCCAGTATCTAAGTCTGGAGTGCTGCCAGTGAGGTCTTGTAAGGCCCTATTTGATATTTTTTATTTGAGCCAGAGGCTTCCATGGAGGTGAAACAAGAACTTTGTTGTTTAACCCCTAGACTGTCCCTGATCCCCTTCCCCCAGGGGACTTAGAAACAAGTCCCGGAAACCAGCTCCGGGTGTGGAGGCCAAGAAAAACAAGACCGTACCCACCTCGAGCCTAGCCCTGTCAGAAGTACAGCCATCTTGGCAAAGCAAAAGCTGGCACCTTGCGCTGTAAGAGTGGGTGAGCATAAGAATGGCCATCCTGAAGGCCGGGAAGCCATTTTCCTGAGCATCGCTAACAGGCCCTACTGCGTACGTGACTCGAGATAAGAGGAACTAGCTCCAACCTGAAAAAGCAACTTACTCCTCTACCACCGGGGCGCTTAGGCGGTGGCGGTGGCGCCACCGGGACCAGATGTTCATAAAAAACAAAGAGTTAACTTGCAGAGATCACAGCAATCCTGCAAGACAGGAGTCTCCCTCGGTTCACAAATGTCCTAGTGATTGACAACAAAGAAGTCATCTTCTCCATAGCCCAATTTCCAGAGATGAATAGCTCAGTTCCTTGAAGCCTAAGGTCGCCCTCCCCACCATAAAACTGAAGGAGGCCGAGGTGGAGGGAAATGTCACTCAAGTTAAGTTTCTTCTAGACCTAAATCTCCCTTAACCACCAGGGTGACACGCCGGGGTGGCAAAAAGTGAAACTGTCAAAGTGGGGCGCAAGATAGGTCTGTAGCTATGAAAAAGTGCCTTGAAAATGCTCGATAAACCCATGGCTTTGAGTGCTCGGGGTCCTTGTTGAAACCCGCCGCGCTGGGCAGATTCTTGGACCCCAGCTAGCTGGAAATAAACCACGCTGTGGGACTTGCATTATCGAGTGTTCTCTGTCTCATGGAGGGGTGGTCGACTCCGTACCCTAACAGTCTCTAGATGTCAGGCTTGAAGCATCCTTGGGCAGAGTGGGAGTGGGCAGGGACAATCTGACGGGCTGTTCTGGGGTGTAGGTCCAATGTCTCATTTCGAGTGGCCCATGGAGCCGCCGGCACAAACACTGTCTATGGATGATGAGCTAGTGTGGCCAGTTCCCTCAAAGTTTCTTTCACGTGGTCGAGCTTCTTTGCCAGGCTTGGGGGGGGGGGGGGGATACGGTTTTAGTTCTTAATGGTTTTAAGATAGGAGAATGGGAGAATGTTGGAAACCGTCGTTCACAGAGTCATAGTCCTAGAGAATCAAGAAAACCAGAAGGATTCAGGATCCCGTCCAGTTTTAGAGGCAGAGAACAAAGGCCCAAAGGTCATTCTTCAGAACCAGCAACTATCACCCCCAAAAGTGTGTTATTGAAATAGAATCTTTCTCTCTAATGTCACCTTTATTGCCATCCAAGATAGCCAAAGGAAGATGAATTTGTTTGTGAAACAATTCCAGTTTTCCCACAGTTGTTCTAATCATCTACATAAGCGAAGCAAGAAGAGCAAGCGATCGTATATGGGATCTTTCTTTCTTATCTGCTTGGATGGAGCTTTTCATAAGGAATTTTAGATTGAACTCTTTTCTTTTTAAAAGATTTCATTTTGGGGCGCCTGGGTGGCTCCGTGGATGAAGCCGCTGCCTTCGGCTCAGGTCATGATCTCGGGGTCCTGGGATCGAGCCCCGCATCGGGCTCTCTGCTCTGCAGGGAGACTGCTTCCTCCTCTCACTCTGCCTGCCTCTCTGCCTACTTGTGATCTCTCTCTCTGTCAAATAAATAAAATAAAATCTTTAAAAAAAAAAAGATTTTCTTTTATTTATTTGACCGGGGGGGGGGGGGGCACAAGCGGAAGGAGAGGGAGAGGGAAAAGCAGACTCCCCCGAAGGCAGATGCTTAACGACTGAGCCACCCAGGCTCCCCTAGATCGAACCTTTAAGTGCCTTTTTAAAATCCAGGAGCCAAGCCAAATATTTCCCATCAGATTCGCCTGCAAGACCTGTACATTTGGGTGAATTCCTCTCTTCCTGAGGCCCTCCAAATTTCCTTCATGAAGTTCCGGGATCCGCCAGGAGGTGGCATTCTTTATTCAACTGTTAAGGCCGAGGGGCCCTCGGTAAGCAAGGTGACCAGGCCAACCAACATTTCCAAGGGGCTTTATTGGATCCATCAAGTCAATCAGACCTTTTTAAGCAGTCTCATCATATCCGAGTCTACGCATGTGTCTCTGAAAGATGATATTCCAGGGGCAGCTGGCTGGCAGAGTCAGTAGAGAGCATGACTCTTGATCTCAGGGTTGTCAGTTCAAGCCCCACATTGGGTGTAGAGATTACTGAAAACATAAAATCTGTTGGGCGCCTGGGTGGCTCCGTGGGTTACGCCTCTGCCTTCCACTCAGGTCATGATCCCAGGGTCCTAGGATGGAGCCCTGCGTTGGGCTCTCTGCTCAGCAGAGAGCCTGCTTCCCCTTCCTCTCCCTCTTCCTCTTTCCCCCCCCCTCCCTCCCCCCCCACCCCCCCCGCCCCCCCTCCCCCCCATTCCCCCTCCCCCCCTCCCTCCCCCCACCCCCCTCCCCCCTCCCCCCTCCGCCCCCCCCCCGATAAAAAACTAAAATCTGCAAAATGAAATGAAATAAAATGAAATGAAGTGAAATGAAATGAACTAAAATAAAATAAATTGGGTGCGGGGCGGAAAAAGGAAAAAAAGCTGATTATCTGTATTCTATGTGACATTGAAAGCTCCAAAACGACGTCTCTTTAAAATAAAACCAACAGGGGCGCCTGGGTGGCTCAGCGGGTTAAGCCTCTGCCTTCAGCTCAGGTCATGATCTCAGGGTCCTGGGATCGAGCCCCTGCATGGGGCTCTCTGCTCAGCAGGGAGCCTACTTCCTCCTGTCTCTGTACCTGCCTCTCTGCCTACTTGTGATCTCTCTCTCTCTCTGTCAAATAACTACATAAAATCTTTAAAATAGAATAAAATAAAACCAACAACCTTGAATTGGCTTTAAAGCCAAAGAAGTCGCACCTGGGTCCACTAAAAAAGTCAGTCGATTGTTTTCCCCCTCTCAGGCTCCTGTGGGGAAGTCTGAAGTGGGCTGTTTAAGTCCAGGGGAGCCCTCGCGGGCCCCTCCCTGCTGACTTGGAAGGTGCTCCAATTTAGACCTCCTAAGGAGGTGGCCCAAGGGGCTTGGAGTGATTTTCGTGCCGAAACGGGGGTGGGGGTGGGGGTGGGGGTGGGGGTGGGGTGGGGTGTGTCTCACTGCGGAGGTGGAGGCGGGGCAAGGGAGCCTCGGGCAAGGCCCCCGGCAGAGGTCAAGTTTTTTTTGTTTTTTTTTTTTTAAGATTTTGTTTATTTATTGGACAGACAGAGATCACAAGTAGGCAGAGAGACAAGCAGAGAGAGAGGAGGAAGCAGGCTCCCCGCTGAGCAGAGAGCCCAATGTGGGGCTCAATCCCATGACCCTGGGATCATGACCTGAGCCAAAGGCAGAGGCTTTAACCCACTGAGCCACTCAGGTGCCCCGAGAGGTCAAGTTTTGAACTCATCTTTTTTTCTTTTCCGTTCTTTTCTTTTCCCGTTTGGCCTCTGCCTGCCTCGGCCTTCATCTCAGGGGGAGGGGGTAAGTCAGGTGTGCTCCATTTTCTTTCTTTCTTTTTTTTTTTTTTTTTTTTTAAAGATTTTATTTTATTTATCTGACAGAGAGAGAGATCACAAGTAGGCAGAGAGGCCGGCAGAGAGAGAGGAGGAAGCAGGCTCCCTGCGGAGCAGAGAGCCCGATGCGGGACTCGATCCCAGGACCCTGAGATCATGACCTGAGCCGAAGGCAGCGGCTTCATCCACGGAGCCATCCAGGCGCCCCAGGTGTGCTCCATTTGCGTCTGTCCTTCTCGCTCTGGGCCATCCACTGGGTCCCTTCCCTTGAGGCATCTTGACGATGGAGCGACACAAAAGTCTGAATGTAGGGAATGTCATCCCAGGTCATGTGACCTGAAACACCTTGATGCTCGTTCTTACCATGCCCGATTTTTCCAGGTGCCTCCTTTCAACTCAGTTATGAAGCAAGGAGTTCCTTTACAACTGGATGTTAGCAAGAGCGTCCAGAGGGAGAGAAAACATCTCAGATGGGAAACGCACAGGGACCCATGGATGCACACAAGATGCAAACAACTCGTAGCCTTTGTGTCAGTCTTCTTTGTGGAGAGGTCATGAAAGACCAGAGGCCCCAAATCTCCCCCTTGGCTGAAAACAAATCCAAGGGCCACATAGCATGACCACTTATGGGTCCCCTCCATCCGTTGTTTTCCTTTTCTAATCAGAACACGGCAGGTTTTGTGCAAAGATACCAACAGCCGCAGCAAGAAACAAACCAAATGAAGACCAGAGCATCTCCCTGAGCGTCGGTTCCTCCCCAGAAGCTGGGCCTTCACGGATGGAACTAAAACAGGCTTCCCAGTTTCTGACGACTTAGTCTCCTAGCAGCCTTCCTCGACTTGTGCACACAATTCAGACATGTCGAAAGAAGCCCCCTCGGGCCATCTGCGACTCATGGTATCCTGAAATGTCTTCCATGGAAGTAAGCAACTGCCAGTAGAGGCTCCCCATGTATTATCGTACACTGTACACGTGGCCTGCAAGCGTTTCTTCTGGGGGTGGGTGGTTGCTTTCCCAACATCGATTGCAGGTTTCTATAGGGTTTTGGTTTGTTTAGCCGGTTTGGTTTGGTTTTCCGCACGCACGTGTGCGTGCACATAGGCGTATGTGTGTTTTCCATCCAGAGTTCCAAGTCATCGTGAGGAAGGACCCTACAGAAAGTGACGGAGTTTATTTTCCATTTTTAGCATATGCAAGGCTCTAGGACTCTAGTCTTATGGGAACCAGGGAGGTTTTCTTTCTTTTTCTTTTTTTTTTTTTTTTTTTTCCCCCGTCCTTATGTTTGGAAGGCTCCTTTGGAGGGATTCATCGATGGGTTGGAAAAAAACCTCTCCTGTAGGTTTTATGTCTATGTAATCTCTCCACACAACATAGGGCTCCCATCCCGAGTCACACTCACAATCCCGAGTCCCACGCTCCACCGGTGGAGGATGGAGCCAGGCACCCCTTTGATCAAATTTCTTTCTTTCTTTTTCTTTTTCTTTTTCTTTTCTTCTTCTTCTTCTTCTTTTTTTTTTTTTTTAATGAGGTAGATATGCAATGTGTGCTCAGGACAGAAAGAGAGCCCACATGCTGAAGTTTGGCAGAGTCCTTTGGGACCCGGGTAAGTGTGAAAGCCCAGGAGCAGGGCCCACACAGGTTAAAACGTGACAATGTCCTTGATCCAGATCCACTTAACAGATGATGCATTGAAAGCGCACTTCTGAGACGCCTGGGTGGCTCAGCCGGTTAAGTGGTTAAGTGGCTGTCTTCCGCTCAGGTCCTGATCTCAGGGTCCTGGGATCGAGCCCCGCATCGGGCTCCCTGCTTGGCGGGAGGCCTGCTTCTCCCTTGTCCGTTCCCCCTGCTTGTGTTCCCTCTCTCGCTGTCTCTCTGTCAAATAGATAGTCTTAAAATGAATGAATGAAGGAATGAATGAATGATGGGGTGCCCCGGTGGTGGCTCAATCGGTTGAGGTTGAGCGTGTCTGCCTTGGGGCTCAGGTCATGATCCTGGAGTCCTGGGAATGAGTCTTGTATCGGGTTCCCTGCTCAGCTTAGAGCCCGCTTCTCCCTCTGCCCTTCACTCCGCTCATGGGCTCACGCTCGCTCGCGCGCTCTCTCTGTCTCTCTCATCAGTCAATAAAATCTTAAAAAAATAATCAACTGCACGAACGAAGGAATGAACCAAGAAAACAAACACACACAAGACATGGCATCAAAGGGAAGTGCTTGCTTTGGGCGGGCGGGCGGGCGTGGGGGGATGGGGAGTGGCGGTGGCGGGGTGGGGTGGGGTGGGGTGGGGTGGGGTGGGGCGGGGCGGGGCGGGGCGGGGCGGGGCGGGGCGGGGCAGGGCGGTGTCCAAGCGGCGGAAATTTCTCTAACCTGCAACACAGTCTTTATCAGTGCTGCTTTCAGTCCTTCCCCCAGATTCCATTTTCCACAAGCGACGGTCCCACCCAAGTGGGCTTCTTTCATGGTAAGACCCGTGTCCTCCCCTATGTCCTGCAGAGAGCGATGAGCCATGAGAAGCCAAAGTTGGGCGGATCCATATGAATCTAGGAAGTAAGCATCCTTCCTGAGACCATTAGCTGAAGTCCTGCTTCCTCTTTAGGACGCAATGTCTTAAAAAAGCAGGTATAGTCATTGGCTCGGGAAAAGGAGGAGGCCTAAGGACCACCCTAAAGAACAGAGTAGGGGGAGAAACAGAAGTGAAAAGATAGAAGAACTGGGGCACCTGGGTGGCTCCGTAGGTTAAAGCCTCTGCCTTTGGCTCGGTTTATGGTCCCGGGGTCCTGGGCTCGAGACGCCGGATTGGGCTCTCTGCTCGATGGGGAGCCTGCTTCTCCCTCTCTCTCTGCCTGCCTCTCTGCCTACTTGTGATCTCTGTCTGTCACATCAATAAATAAAATCTTGAAGAAGAAGAAGACGAAGGAGAAGGGGAAGGAGAAGAAGAAGGGGGGGGGGCTGATTTCACCATCCCCAGCCTTTGAAATGATCTGGTATCCCCTCCTAAGAGAGAACCCATTCTCCGCCGAATGTTTCCTACTTCTTTTCACTAAGTATTGCCACCCAACAAGCACATTCCTATGCCACCAAACCGTCTCCGCAAACATAATTTGTAGTATCGGTGTTCTATTCTGCCATGTGAGTCTAGCATCCTGTGTTTAACTACTGTGACATTGTTCCACATTCAGGTGGATTCCAACTCTTGTTTGGGGTGTGTGTGTGTGTGTGTGTGTGTGTGTGTGTGTGTGTGTGTGAGGGGAGGGTTCTGGGGGTGTGTCCATCTGCATTCAGTAGGTGTAGGGGAGGAAGAATGTTCCCTCTACTCCCCTTCTGAGTTGTTGACTGAGACACCGGTCAGAAAGAGACAGATCCCAGGGAGAGAAACAGTCGATTGACACGTGCAGCGCCCACCAGGCAGAATACACCCACACCAGAAGTCTCACAGAACGGCGGCGGCTCGGAATTCCCATGTCGAGGGCATGTCCTCCACAAAGAAAGATCCGGTTGTGGAGAAATGACAGGAGAGAGGAAAGCAGTTTTGGGCTTCTGAGCTCAGCCCACCACGGGAAGGCCAAGAGATGGAAGGGAACGGGCAGAGGAAGGTTTTCTGGGCACGTTCCTCTGATGCCGTCTGCAGACTGATGAGAATGTCTTCTTTTCCTCCTGCTCCATGGAGGGAAGGTGCCATTCCTAGGCGAGTTTTATCTCCCCCTTTCAGGTCAGGAAGCAGAGGGAGAGGCAAAGAAGTGTCCTCCTCAGGGCTATTGCCTTTCTCTCTCTCTCTCTCTCTCTCTCTCTCTCTCTCTCTCTTTCTTTCTTTATTCCTATCTCTCTCAAGGTTCTGTGTATGTATTTGACAGAGAGAAACAGAGCGAGGGAGGGAAACAAGCAGGGGCTGGGGGAGTGGGAGAGGGAGAAGCAGGTTTCCCACTGAGCAGGGAGCCAGATGCGATGGGAGCGGGTGTGTGTGTGTGTGTGTGTGTGTGTGTGTGTGTGCGCGCGCGCGCGCGCGTGCGCTACGCGCCTGAGATGGTGACCTGAGCCTATGGCAGACCCTTAACGCCTGAGCCACCCAGCTTACTGGGTGAAGAACAGCTTACTGTTTCTTAAGCGCTTCACATTCCAAAGAACCCGTGTGCCAAAGCGGTACGGGAGCGGGGAGCGGGGAGCGGGGGAGCGGGGAGCGGGGAGCGGGGAGCGGGGGGGGGGGGGAGCGGGGGGGGGAGCGGGGGGGCAGCGGGGGGGGGAGGGGGGCGCCGGCACACAGGAAACCCGTTCTCTCCCTAGGCTACAAAAAGCTCAGTGGCCCCTGGCTGGTTCTCCATAGAGCGCGCTGACTCTTAGATCTGAGTCCTGAGTTGGAGCCCCACCCTGGTTGTAGGGTACACAAGAAAAACAACGACAGAAATAACAATGAAGAGCTCGATAAAGTCCGGCGCGCGTGGCCTCTGCCGCTCTTCCTACTTGGGCTCTCTATCTCGCTGTCAAATGCAGAAGCAAGAATCTTTAAAATGAAAGAAAGAAAGATGGAAAGGAAGGAAAGGAAGGAAGGAAGGAAGGAAGGAAGGAAGGAAGGAAGGAAGGGGAAGGGGAAAGGGAAGGAAGGGGAAGGGGAAAGGGAAGGAAGGGGAAGGGGAAAGGGAAGGAAGGGGAAGGGGAAAGGGAAGGAAGGGGAAGGGGAAAGGGAAGGAAGGGGAAGGGGAAAGGGAAGGAAGGGGAAGGGGAAAGGGAAGGAAGGGGAAGGGGGAGGGGGAAGGGGAAGGGGAAAGGGAAGGGGAAAGGGGAAAGGGAAGGGGGAAAGGGAAAGGGAAGGGGGAAAGGGAAGGGGGAAAGGGAAAGGGGAAGGGGAAGGGGAAGGGAAGGGAGAAAGAAAAAAAAAAATTACTTTCTACGGTGACAGAAGGACGGAGGTAGCCTCCTACCCAACCCCATAGCCTGCCTCCTTTCCAGCCAAATGACCAGCACCTGGGAATGGCTTTGAACCATTCTCCATGACTTGGGCTCGCCTGGTGGAAAAAGCGGGGTGCTGTTCATCTCACTTCTGGGCCAGCGTAAGAGGATGGAGTGAGGGTAGCTCTCGGTGGGGAAGGGGGCGCCACGAGACCCAAGGCGCAGGACCACCAGAGCATGATGAGATCGTTCTGGCCTTAAGGGGTGCAGGATAGCCTGTGAATCCTTTTCCAGGGAAGAAAGAGGCCACGCGAGACAGTGCAAAACACCTTTCCACAGTGTCTGCTGATGATGCTAGGACTTCTGTCCTCAGAGATGGTACCTGTTTAGTACCACTTCAAGTTTTAAGAGAAGGGGTCGGGCGGGAGACTCGGTGGCCCACGAACATCCTGTCGTCGTTCCACTCATCTTCCTAAGCTCATCGTGGAGAACGATGACGCCGTCCAAAGGAGCAGCGCGCCGATCCATGGAAACACCTGGGTGAGCCCCAAAAACGTGACGCTAAGAAAAAGGAACCCGAGAGCCACGGGTGACCTAATGAATGCCTTGGGATTCCAGGGGTAGGTAGGAAGGAGGCAGCCGTCATACCCCAATCCTAGGCAGGACGGAGGGGGGGATCGGAGGCTGTAGGGGGAGACCGGTGAAGAGAGTCAGGGTGAGGGGAGGGGGAGGCGCGGGTGGGAAGCGGGCAGGGGGTGGTAGGGGTGTTTCTTTTCGAAGGGATGGAAACGTTCTGGAAACGGTGGCGAGGGTTGCGCATCTTTGGGAGTCCCCTAAGGAATAAAAGGCTACCGAACCGCGTCCCTTGAAGAGTATGTGAATTATGGAGTGCGAATTTTATCTCCACTTTGAAAACGGGAGGGCAAAGGGTAGGTAGACGAGGGAGGGAGGGAGGGAGGGAGGGAGGTGACCGGGGCGGGTGGTTGGTGAACAGGGCGGCGGGTGGGTCTGCCTATCTCCCTCTCTCCCTTCCCGTCCCTTCTTCCCCCTTCAGTTCCTTCGTCCGTCCGTCCCTCCCTCCCTAGCCATCCGTGCGTGCCCGCGTGTGCGCGTCCATGCCCATTCCTCCACTCTGTGGGTCCGCGCACACATTCAAAACCGGTGGTGGGGGGGGAGGGGCAGGGAGTGGATGTGTAGGATACTGGGCATGCGTAGTATTCTGAGAGCTTCTGTGCGTTACCCCCACTCATCACCTCTGAGAGTGGACAGAGTCTGTGGGCGGCCACCCCCCCGCCCGGGTCCTGGGTCCGGCAGAGACTCCAAGCCAACGCAGGCCAGGCGGGGGGGGGGGGTGGGGGGTGGGGGGTGGGGGGTGGGGGGTGGGGGGTGGAAAAGCGTTCAGCAGGTGTAAGGGGAAGGTCCCATGATGGGTCGTTGGGGTGGGGGGAGCAAGAGAGGAGGTGGCCAGAAGAGGGGTGTCCTAGGTCATTTCAGAGAAAGGGAAAGTGGATAGCCGTCCCAGGGTCGATCGAACTTTCTGGAGAACAGCGGCGCCTGTGTCCGTTTTGACAGTGGTCTCCCCAGGTCCACCTTAAAGGTTCAGGTCTGTGGAAGTGACGGTGCAGAAGGCGCTTCGAGAAGAACACCGGTTCCCATGTCTCCAACGATCCGTCCACATCATGGCACTAGGGGCGCCTGGGTGGCTCCGTGAGTGAAAGCCTCTGCTTTCGGCTCAGGGTATGATCCCAGGGTCCTGGGTTCGAGCCCAGCATCGGGCTCTCTGCTCGGAGGAGGAGCCCCCTCCTCTCTCTCTGCCTACTTGTGATCTCCGTCTGTCCAATCGATCCATAAAATCTTCCAAAAAAAATCACGTCACTACAACTGTTCCTAGGTCCGTCCGGGGTGCGTCCGTGGCTCAGTCGGTTGGGCGGCCGGCCGCCTTCGGCCCGGGTCACGATCCCACGGTCCTGGGATGGAACCCCACATCGGGCTCCCTCCTCGGTGGAAAGCCTGCCTCTCCCTTTCCCGCTGCCTGCAGCGGCCTTGCCCGCATGCGCACTCCCTCGCTCTTCCGCTTCCCCCCCACCCCCCCGCACCCCCGCTCGCGCACGCGCGCGCGCGCTCGCCCTCCCTCCCTCCCTCCCTCCCTCCCTCCCTCCCTCTCCTCCCCGCCCTGTCCAATGAATCAAATCTTCACCAGCACCAGCACCAGCACCAGCACCAGCACCAGCACCAGCACCAGCACCAGCACCACCACCACCAAAACCCAACTCTGCCAAGTTCCGCCCACCTCTGGACTGGCACTCCCTCGCTCTTCCGCTTCCCCCCCCACCCCCCGCACCCCCGCTCGCGCACGCGCGCTCTCTCTCTCTCTCTCCCTCCCTCCCTCCCTCCCTCCCTCTCCTCCCCCTGTCCAATGAATCAAATCTTCAC
>NW_025721520.1:2865000-2878521 GCF_922984935.1 Meles meles
ACGAGGGCACACCGGCGGCGGCGCCGCGGAGAGGCGAGGGAGGGACGCTCCGACCCCCTCCCACACACCGGGGCGGCCCCCCGAGGGCGGCGCGCGGGACGGGCGGGCGGGCCGGGGCACCGGTCGGCCACGCCGGGGCCGGGACGGGCCGGCACGCGCTCCCGCGGGGCGAGGGGAGCCGGGCCGGAGCCCGACCCCCCCACCACCACCGGGGGAGGCAGCGCGCGCGGCCGCCACGGCCACGGCGGACGGCCGGGACCCGACCCACGCCCGGGCACGCGCGCCGGAGCGACGGGAGGGCGCACGGCGTAGGGGCGGGAGGAACGGTCCCTCGCCCGCAACCACGACACCGCCGCCGGGCCGGCGGCGGCGGCAGACACGGATGGGAGGCCGCCACGGGCCTGAGAAGCGCCAGCGCACCGGGGCGCGCGGCACCGGGGTCGGCAGGCGGACGGGGGGAGGCCGCGAGACGACGGCTCGGCGGCGGGGGGCTCGGGCGCCAGAAACCAGAGCAGCCACGTGGGGAAGGGGACCGCGGGCCACCGCGAGGGAGCGCGAGAGCCCCCCCAAGGCGCCTTCCGAGGCCCGAGGTCGGCCGCCGGGGCACACGGGGTCCCACCGCCCAAGGCCTCCAGCACAAGGGCGGTCCCGTGGCACCCGAGGACACCGACCCGGCCCCCGGCAGGCAGGCCCCCGCCACATCGCAGGGCTCGGGGCCCCCCCAGCCACCACGGCCAGAGTCACGACCGACCCCCAACAGGGCGTCCTCCCGCGCGCACGACCACACCCCTCCGTGCCCACGCCCGACTGGACCCACGCGGGCCTCTCCTCCTCACAACGGGCCGAGAGCCCTTCGCCCGGGGATGCCCCCCCCCCGCCCAAGGCCGCTAGAGGCCCGGGGAGGGGGGACAACACCCAACAGCGGCGAGGCCGGTTTCGGTCCCGAGGGAATGGATCGAGAGCACAGCGCGCCTTCAAAGCCGTCCAGGCGAGCCGGGGACAAGGTAGGGGGGAAAGGTCGGCGGCGACGGGGAGGGGGCGCACAGCGGGCGACGGCCGGCAGCGCGTGGGGAGCGGTTCCGGGGGGGGGGGGGGAAGGGCGCACCAACGAAGGCGCGAGCCGGGCCGCCAGGTAAACGTGCACGGGATCCCACCGCCACCAGCACGAGAGCGGTCCCGCGACGCCCGGGGACGCCGGCCGGCCTCAGCACCCTTGGCGCACCTTCCCCCGCCAAGAACCGGGCCCCAACGCGACCCCCGCCGCGCGGGGGCCCGTCTGAACCTCCATCCGTCCGTCTGCTCCATCCCGGAGCCACGACCCGGGGGAAGCGCCCCCAGGCGAGAGCGGCCCGACCCGTGCCCGCACGTCACCCCCGGCGGCGACTCGGCACGGGAGCGGGCGGCAGACAGCCGCTCGCACGGCGCAGAGCAAGGAGACGCACGCCGCGGGGGAGCGGCCGCGCGCGCGCACGCTCTCGCACTCGCACGCACGCGGGAGCCCCACGCGCCAGACGCCGGCCAGGCCCGGCGGGATCCTCCCCCGACTCGGAGGGGGGAGGCGCAGGCCGCGGTAGGCAAGAGAGCGACGCTCGGCCCCACCGCGGGGCCGGCAGACCCCTCGCGGAGAGGGGGCTCTGCCCAACACGCGACGGTAGTCACCCCGCATCGGTGGCCACGACGCGCAGAGGAGGGGCGGCGGCTGGGGGTTCCGGTACCCCAAGGCACCCTCTCGGATCGCTAGAGAAGGCTTTCTCACCGAGGGCGCATCGCCCCCACCCATTCGTCCCCCTGACCGGGCTCCGCCCAAGGAAACGCCGTCCCAAAGGCCTCCAGGGCCTGGGAGGGGGCGGGGGTGGGTCTGCGGCAAGGGACAGGCCCAGGACAATCCTGAGCACCCGCGGCCAGAGCCCCACGAGGGGACCGCCTTTGCCTCTTCTACGCACGCCATGCTCCCATCCCCGCCCGGAAGGGACCTCAGGCCTCCACACCGAGGCCACGAGAGGAGCGGAGACGGGCACGGCATGCCGGGCAAAGAGAAGCAGCAGCCCTCGGCTGGCCAGGCGCCGCAGCGCTGGCTCGGCCCGGCGCGGTCACTCACACGCCCCACCAAGTCCTGTCCACACACACCGCCCTGGCACGACGCGCACCAGAGGACGACGAGGTGCCCGCACCCCCACAGAGGGGGGCGGGTGGGCCTCCCTTACCGACTTCCACCACCCGCTCTCCGGACACACCACCGACAGCGGCAGCCCGAGGGGGTCGCTGGGAACGGGAAACGACGCCACCGCTCGGCCTCAGGCACCTGAGACAACCTGGAGCGCTCCAGGGGCACCACAGAGGGCCAGGCGCCACGCGCTCAGCACGCCCGGGCGGTGAGCAGCGCGGCCTCGGGATGGCCCTCCCCGACACAGGGAGGGCGGCTCACCCCGCGTGAAGGAGCCGAGAGCGGCAAGCGAGAGTGTCCGCTGCGTCAGCTGGACCCCACACCCACGGGCGCCCTGAGGCGAGAACCGTGGGAAAGCAGAGTCGGGCCGGAGCCCACAAACCCCCCCGCACCCTCCCCTCAACACCCCCCCACGGCAGCGGGTGGCAGAGGAGGAGGAGGAGCGAGGGGCCCACGGGCAGAACGAGAAGAGCGGTCCCATTCGCCATGAATGTCCGTCCCTCGTCTGACGCGGCTTAGACCCGGCCCGGGAGAACGCGACATCACCACATCGATCAGCGAAAACGTGCCCAAGGAGGAACCCAAGGGGGGAAACGCCTGGCGACGACAACCGACCAGAGGGACCTGCTTTCAGCCTCGCCGGCACCCCTCGAGCCCAGGGCAAGAGCAGCCGGGCAACCCAAGGAGAACGCCTGACACGTGGCACGGAGCCTTGCGGAACGGAGCGGGGGTTACCACGGCCGCAGCCGGGCGCCCACAGCGTGGAGTGAACGGGATAAAGGACCCACGCCACTTGCCCACGCCGCCCTCGGGTGCTGGAGACCAGAGGTGGCACCACAGCCCGGGACCAGCTGGGGGCACGAGAGCCGGCGCACAGGCCCACGCGGACGGCTCCAACGAGCGAGGGCCGAGCCGGATTTGGCACCACGGCCAAGCCCAGAGCCCCGCACGCACCCAGAGGCCCACATCGCTAAGGCGAGTCACTCAAACAGCGTGTCAGCACCTACCTGGCAACAAAACCTGCTCCTTTCCGGGGACAAAATAGCTACGCCATCTGGCGGGGCCTAGCCACGGGTCACCGGGACCTCGTGGGACCGTGGCCTGGCCACTGGCCCCAAACACTGCTCCATTACCCTGCAAAGAGCGGGGGGGGGGGGGGCGCCCCACGGAACCCCCAGGGCCATCTGGTCGACCCCCTGGAGCGTGGGGGAGCGGGCAGCCGGGACCGACCACGGACTCGAGGGAGGTGGAGCCGCCCGGGCCTGGCCGGGTAGCTCCTCCCCTGGTCCGCCTGTCGTCCCCAAGTCGGGACTTAGAAAAAAAATCAAGTTCTGCGGAGGGACCCGCCGGCCCTCAAAAAAAATCAAGTTCTGCGGAGGGGACCCGCCGGCCCTCAAAAAAAAAAATCAAGTTCTGCGGAGGGACCCGCCGGCCCTCAAAAAAAAATCAAGTTCTGCGGAGGGACCCGCCGGCCCTCAAAAAAAATCAAGTTCTGCGGAGGGACCCGCCGGCCCTCAAAAAAAAAAAAATCAAGTTCTGCGGAGGGGACCTGCCGGCCCTCAAAAAAAAAATCAAGTTCTGCGGAGGGGACCTGCCGGCCCTCAAAAAAAAATCAAGTTCTGCGGAGGGACCTGCCGGCCCTCAAAAAAAAAATCAAGTTCTGCGGAGGGGACCTGCCGGCCCTCAAAAAAAAATCAAGTTCTGCGGAGGGACCCGCCAGCCCTCAAAAAAAATCAAGTTCTGCGGAGGGACCTGCCGGCCCTCAAAAAAAAAATCAAGTTCTGCGGAGGGGACCTGCCGGCCCTCAAAAAAAAATCAAGTTCTGCGGAGGGACCCGCCGGCCCTCAAAAAAAATCAAGTTCTGCGGAGGGACCCGCCGGCCCTCAAAAAAAAAAAAATCAAGTTCTGCGGAGGGGACCTGCCGGCCCTCAAAAAAAAAATCAAGTTCTGCGGAGGGGACCTGCCGGCCCTCAAAAAAAAATCAAGTTCTGCGGAGGGACCTGCCGGCCCTCAAAAAAAAAATCAAGTTCTGCGGAGGGGACCTGCCGGCCCTCAAAAAAAAATCAAGTTCTGCGGAGGGACCCGCCAGCCCTCAAAAAAAATCAAGTTCTGCGGAGGGACCTGCCGGCCCTCAAAAAAAAAATCAAGTTCTGCGGAGGGGACCTGCCGGCCCTCAAAAAAAAATCAAGTTCTGCGGAGGGACCCGCCGGCCCTCAAAAAAAATCAAGTTCTGCGGAGGGACCTGCCGGCCCTCAAAAAAAAAATCAAGTTCTGCGGAGGGACCTGCCGGCCCTCAAAAAAAATCAAGTTCTGCGGAGGGACCTGCCGGCCCTCAAAAAAAAAATCAAGTTCTGCGGAGGGACCTGCCGGCCCTCAAAAAAAATCAAGTTCTGCGGAGGGGACCTGCCGGCCCTCAAAAAAAAAATCATCAAGTTCTGCGGAGGGACCTGCCGGCCCTCAAAAAAAAATCAAGTTCTGCGGAGGGACCTGCCGGCCCTCGCCTCCTTCTCCCTCTCCCTCTCCCTCGCGGCCCGTGCCTCCACTCGCCGCGTGGCGCCGCACGGCCGCCACGGCCCGGTCCGAGCCGGTCCGAGCCGGTCCGAGCCGGTCCGAGCGGTCGCCGGCTCCCGGGCTGGGACTGGGAGAGGGGGCGGACCCGCGGAGGCGCCCCCTGATGGCCCGACCTCCATGGACATCGCGGCCCGTGCCTCCCCTCGCGGCGTGGCGCCGCCCGCACGGCCGGCCCGGCCCGGTCCGAGCCGGTCCGAGCCGGTCCCCACCTTACGCAGCGGGCCTCGGAAAACTTGGTGAGAAAATCGGGGGCGACGACCAGGACCCCACGCGTGCCCGCGGACGGACCCCTCGCGCCATCCACCGGCTTCCCGGCGAGGCTCGGGCCGGTCCCCAACCGCCCGAGTGTGACACGGGACACAAGGGACACGTGGGACACGGAAGGCCCGATGAACGACCAGAGCCACAGGCCGAACGGCGTCCTCGCACCGCACGCACACACTGTCTCCCATTCCCACGCCGGCGGGCAGGCGGGCGGAGGAGGGGGCACCGGCGGGTGCTGGTCGACCCCTCCAGGAAGCCCCCAACACCCCTCCGCGAGAGCCAGGAGGAGGAGAAGGCGGCGACGGCGGGGGCGGCGCCGCTGCTCCCCCATATACCTGGGGTTTCAATCTCCCGCGAGCCGATCGCGCGCCGACGCCCCAGAGACCGCGGGGACGATCGCTCTAGTGTCGCCGGCCTCCCGGAACTCCAGCTTGGGGACCGCGGCCAAATGCCATCCCTTGCCGACATCGCCCACGTTCCGGCGGGGAGACGCTATATAAAAGCGGCCGCCAGGTGCCGCCAGACAACCGCCACGAAAGACACCGAGGCAGATCCGGAACGCAGGGCCAGTGACAGTCGCGAGGCCGGCCGCCAGGCCGCCCGATCCCCTCCCGGCCCACTTCGGAGGGGCGCGCGGCCCCGGGGCGTCAGCCTCGGCAGCTCACGGCAGGCACGGCGCGACTCCAGCTCGCCCAGGGGAGACTTGGGGAACGCGTCCGGGCCGCTGCCGCCGGAAGGGGGGGGCCCGATTCGCCACGGGGGACACACACACACACACACACACACACACACACACACACCCACCCACCCACCCCACCCCACCCCCACCCCCGGCGGCCCGGCAGGCCTGGAGGCACCAGCTTCCCACTGTGGCATGTGAGCAAGCGGGCGCCCGGGCCTCCGGGAGGACTTAGACAAATGTCCCCGGGCAGGGACTGTAAAACCGAGACCCACGCGAGTACTCCTTTAATGTTGTTGTTGTTGTTGTTGTTGTTGTTGTTGTTGTTGTTGTTGTTGTTGTTGAAGATTTTATTTATTTATTTGACAGACAGAGATCACGAGCAGGCAGAGAGACAGAGAGGAGGAAGTAGCCTCCCTGTCCAGCAGAGAGCCCGATGCGGGACTCGATCCCAAGACCCTGAGATCGTGACCTGAGCTGAAGGCAGAGGCTTCATCTACTGAGGCCCCCCCCCCCCCCAGGCATCCCACACGCGCGCACTCCTAAACCAACAACGGATGAACCGTTTTTTTCCTAGCATTTCAAGGGCAGGAGGTCTACTCTGAAGCCAACGATGACACCTCGGGAGGACGGAAAGGGGGTGACTGACACACACCCCCAGAAAGGTGCTCACTGAACCTGTCTCTGCCCGTACCACGATGATGTCTAAGGACAACAAACAGCTGTGGGGAACATCGGTGCCAAGGCAGGGTCGTGGCATCCGTGACCAAAAGCGGAATAAACCCCGGGGCGGGGGTGGGGGGCAGTGGAGGGGGGGTGGGACGGCAGGGAGGCGGCACGGAATGGGGAGGAAGAGAGTTAAAATAGGGGTGCCTGGGTGGCTCAGGGGGTGAAGCCTCTGCCTTCAGCTCAGGTCATGGTCTCAGGGTCCTGGGATCGAGCCCCACATCAGACTCTCTGCTCAGCGGGAAGCCTGCTTCCCCCTCTCTCTCTGTCTGTCTCTCTGCCTACTTGTGACCTCTCTCTGTCAAACAAATAAAATCTTGAAGAAAAAAAAAAAAAAAACAGGGAGGGAGAGAGAGAGAGAGAGAGAGAGAGAGAGAGAGAGAGTTAAAATAGCCATTCACTGAAGAAATCCAGTTCCGGAACAGCCGCGCGGTCCAACTCTAGGACACGGCGGCGGGGCGGGGCGGGGCGGGGCGGGGCGGGGAGGGGAGGGGCCGGTGCTTGAGAAGAGGTAAATATTGATGATGAACTAACTATCCCCTGATGTGTGGCGGGGGGGGGACAAGGCGTAGAACTTCCCCCGGCCTGTGAAGGAAAAAAAAACAAAAAACAAAAAACTTTATTCGTTGGTTCTTTTCTTTGTTTGCTGGATTTTCAAGTACACGTATCTCGGGGCGCCTGACTGGCTCCCTCTGAGGACCACACGACTGCGACTCTTGACCTGCGGGGGGGGGGGGGGGGGGGTCCTGAGTTCCAGCACCACGCTGGATGGATGGGTGGAGAGATTACCTAAAAATATAAAACCTTGAAGACACACACACACACACACACACACACGCACGCACGCGCGCGCGCAGCAGCAGCAGCAGCAGCAGCATTATCTATCCAAGATAAACACCCCTGGGCAGGAAGTGGGGTCAGAGGAAAACAGAAACAGCGGTGGCAGGGGGAGAGGACACTAGAGGGCAACAGAGCAGCAGCATCCTGTCTAGGTGCTCTGGCGCTTTTGTGCTTTACAAAAGCCCAGGAGGAACCTTTCAAAACCTTGGCCCTCCTATCCCCCAGCGGAGAGGGCAGAAGCTACTGTCCAGCAAGAATGCCTTTGATTAGAGGTAACTCTTCTCCCATGAAACTTCACCATTTGAACATGGGCTTTTTCATGGCTTCCTTTCCAAGCCTTTCTCTTTGCCGCCTTCTCACCTCCGTGAATCCCTGATCCCACTTTGCAACAATCCCTACCCATCTCACCCCCGCCGTGCCCCCCCCCCACACACACACCTCTCCCTCCCTCTCTCTCTCTCTCTCTCTCTCTCTCTCTCTCTCTCACACACACACACACACACACACACACACACACACACACACATGCCCCGGGATGTAAACTGTTCTCTGTCAACCATCCATCCGGAGCACTCACTATAAAAGTACACGAGGAAAACGCAGACAAGAGAGACATCAAGCAAATACTGTGACTCTGAAGGCTGGGCCCCTATTGAGTCGAGAGAATTGACCAAACAGCAGAACCTGGAAAAGAAGGTTTTCCTCCCAAGTCGGTTCCTCCATCGTTGGCTACACGACGTTCTTTCAGCAGTATTTCCCCAAGAGTGTGACGATCCAAATAAGGTTTCCCAGTGCAAAGTTCATGGGCGCAGACTTCACACCTGTGTTTCAAGGACACGTCTTTCAGGGCACCTAGCTGGCTCGGTCCGGAGGACCCCCAAGGAAGGCAACTCTTGATCTGTGGGGGTCCTGAGTTCCAGGGCCACCCTGGGTGGGTGTACAGAGCTGACACGCCCAAGAAATTTGAACCGCTATGGCGATGTCTGTCAAACACAACAAAGGAAAACAAAGCAAAAATCGGAAATAAAGTCGCCCCTGGTCGAATGCTTTCTTTGCAGAGGCCATGGAGACCCTGCGATGTTGGCAGACAGACAGACACGGTCGGTCGGTCGATGAATCGATGGCACGGAACAGATACCGAAAGAGATATGCCCAAGCGCAAAGGCCGTTCAAAGGAGGAAACATGGCCCACCTCCCCACGAAATCAGAGGACAGTCAGTCATCAGACATCCACAGACCCAACATGCAGGCAGGCAGGCAGGCAAAGAAACAAGACAACTGGGGTGCCTGAGTGGCTCGGTCGGTGAAACGTCTCTGCCTTTAGCTCAGGTCATGATCTCTGGGTCCTGGGATCGAGCCCCGCATCCATCCACTGGGGCTCCCTACTCAGCAGAGACTCTGCTTCTCACCTCCCTCTCCCTGACCCTCCTTTCGGGTCCTTCGCTCCTTCCTTCCTTCGTCCTCCCTCCCTACCACCACCACCACCACCACCACCAACAACAACAACAACAACATTCTTTTTTAAGGAGGGAAAAGAAAGAAAGAAAGAAAGAAAGAAAGAGGAAGAGGAAAGCTTCCATCCAAACAGGCAGATCTCACCCCTCCTACAAATGTGAACTCCAAACGGATCTCACACTTCCATGGGAAACAGAACACCGGAACACACGTGTGTGTGTGTGTGTGTGTGTGTGTGTGTGTGTGTGTGTGTGTGTTGGGGGAGGATTCTAGGGGGAAAGCTGGGGATCTAGGGCCAGGCAAAGAGGGTTTAAGACTGGACACCTGAGGCGCGATCCGTAAAAAAAAGAAACGGAGGGGTTGGAAGTCACCAAAATTAAAACCCTAGACTCTGTGAAACACCCTCTGAAGGGGACCCAAGGGCAAAGGACACACAGAGGCCTGAGGGATCAGCCGGGAGTGGGAGGTGGGGGGGGGGGGTGGTGGTAGTGGTAGAGGGTGTTGCTCAGAGAGAGACAAAATGAGGAAACGCTCCCAGAGGTCGGATCAGGGTCACTAGGAGAACGGGGGTGGGGGGGGGTGGGGGGGTGTACAATCCATTCCGTATGGGAAGTCTGCCACACAGCCAAGGGCAAGGAAGAAATCCAAGATTTTCAGGGTCAGGTCCCTTCGAGCAGGTCGTGTCTACGACAAGGCCACCGACTCAGAAAACCAGCGAGGCCGTTTTATGTCTAATTCCAAAGGGACATGAAGTCTGGGGTTGAGAGGCAGGGAGTCCATCCCTGATCATCCCAGAGGCGATTAAAAAGACAGAAGAAGGGGCGCCTGGGTGGCTCCGTGGGTTAAAGCCTCTGCCTTCGGCTCAGGTCATGATCCCAGGGTCCTGGGATCGAGCCCCACCTCGGGCTCTCTGCTCAGCAGGAGGCCTGCTTCCTGCTCTCTCTCTGCCTGCCTCTCTGCCTGCTTGTGATCTCTGTCTGTCAGATAAATAAATAAATCTTAAAAAAAAAAAAAGAAAAAGAAAAAGAAAGACAGAAGAACCGTAGCAAGGACAAACTCTGCAGGGCCCAGGGTCGAATGGCAGGGAAACTTCCGATTTTCTTTTCAACACCCAGGCCCAGGAGCCTATGCCCAGGCACCCTGCCGCTGCGGAGGAGCCCCGGGAATGGCCGGAAAGAGAGGAGCCAGCGATGGCTGGCGGGACCAGGGATGGGGAGAGGGATTCCCGAGGAACCAGGACCCACCCGTGAGCCACTTCCCCAGACTGCCCTGAAGGAAACCAGAACCTGTCACCCCGAAAAGGTGCCCACTGTGGCACGTCAGTTATCTCAAATTCCACTCCTTGTAGGAACCAGGAAGCAGAAAGCCAGCCTCCATCACCAGAGACAGGAGAGGGGAGCCAGAGAATTAGGGTCTGAACCGTCCATGTCGATGAAACTTCTTCAACCAGGCCCCCCCCCCCCCCACCCCCACCCCCACCCCCGTCCTCCCGGGGCTGTCTTTGCCACGGCCTGCCTGCCCCTTGCCCAAACCCCCTGGTCTTGTCCGTTCTTCGTGGATCGAGTCCCTGTCTTGTCTTGTCTTGTCTTGTCTTGTCTTGTCTTGTCTTGTCTTGTCTTTCATTTTTCTTTTCTTTTCTTTTCTTCTTTTTTTTAAGATTTTATCTTATTGACTTATTGGAGAGACAGAGATCACAAGTAGGCAGAGAGGGGGGGCCGGGGGGGGGGGCGGGAAGCAAGCTCCCCATCGAGCAGAGAGCCCGATGCAGGGCTCGATCCCAGGACCCGGAGATCATGACCTGAGTGGAAGGCGGAGGCCCAACCTACCGAACCACCCAGGCACCCCTCGAGTCCCCGTCTTTAGGCCCTTGGGAAGGCGCCCCTGGGCAGGCAAACACCTACCCACGGTTGGATGCCCTTCTCCAGGGAACCTCTTCTGTCGGTCGCCATCCTAGGCCCAGCCACAGACCCTAAGCAGGTAGAGGAGAATGTGTGTCCACCACCACGACCAAACACCCCCACCCCAGCAGGGAGATTGTCCACCTGGAATGTCACTCGGACCAGATGAAGAGAGCCAAGGCAAGAGAAAGGAGGCAACAGCGAGGTCCCCTGACCACTTGTAACCCACTGATGAATCCCTGACACACATAGAGGGTGGAACACCCCTACAACTCCCTCAAGGATTTCGTTCCATGCTTTACCCGTGAGGATTCGCTCTAGTCAGTGTCCCTTCACTCCGACAGCCACCCATGCCCACGATAGGCTAACATCCCTCTTCCAACACGGGGTCCACAGACACACATCGAAAGGGTCCCATGACTCACGCTTGGCTAAAACAAGAGGGACTCACCTCACCTTGACAGCGGGGAGCCCCGCAAGGTCTCGGAGACCTTGCTCGCACCATACACACATTCCTTGGAGACTGACCTCATCCCTAACCCCCACTAACTGGAAACCGTATCACCAGTGACCCCTCACAATCCCAGCACGGCTCTTTCTGCCCACAGGTCCTGTCCCCGTGCTGTAAGAAAAGCACCCTTTTGCACCAAACCCATCTCTGCAATTCTTGCTTGGCCATTTCCCCGGCAGCTCCACATCCGGTCTGCCTGTCTGTCTGTTTTGGGGTTTGTTCCTTCGTGTGTGTGTGTGTGTGTGTGTGTGTGTGTGTGTGTGTGTGTGTGCGTG
Source organism: Meles meles (assembly GCF_922984935.1). Classification (NCBI taxonomy): domain Eukaryota; kingdom Metazoa; phylum Chordata; class Mammalia; order Carnivora; family Mustelidae; genus Meles; species Meles meles. The sequence continues at coordinate 2,876,384 of NW_025721520.1, forward strand.
TGCGTGCGCGCGTGCGCGCACGCACGTTTCATGGGCCTTTGTTTGTATTTATTTGTTTATTCACTTACTTACTTACTTATTTACTTATTCTGAGTGGTTTTGGGTTCACAGCCAAATTCACTGGAGAATACGGGCAGTACCCACAGGGCACCTGCTCTGCCATCGGTCACGGCTCACTGGCCCCTGCCCCGCCCCCCAACACTCAGAGGCACAGGCCTGCTCCCTGAGAGCTTCCCACTCCCCCAGAAGCCTACCGACCAACCGACCATCCGTGGCAAACCTGGTGTATCGCTTACAAGGGATGAATCCACACTGAGGCATCATCATCACCCACTCAGAGCCCAACATTGTCCATTCTCTGGGGTTTTGTTTTCCTTTTTATAACGATTTTATTTATTTATTTGACAGAGAGAGAGAGAGAGAGAGAGAGAGACGGACGGACAGACAGACAGACAGACAGACAGACAGATCACAAGTAGGCAGAGAGAAAGGGGAAAGCAGGCTCCCCGCCAAGCAGAGAGCCCGATTCGGGGCTCGATCCCAGGACCCGGAGGTCATGACCAGAGCCGAAGGCAGAGACTTGACTCACTGAGCCACCCAGGCACCCCTCCTTCTGTGGGTTTCGACAAAGGTATCTCACCACCACAGTAGCTCTCTGAATGGTTCCACCGCCTTAAAAATCCTCTGTGCTCTGCCTAGTCACCCTACCCACCCACCTGCACCCTCCCCCCCACCCCCCCACCCCACACCCTCCACCCCCACCAAAACCCCTGGCAGCCGATGGATCTTTGTTGTCCCTTTCGCCTGCCTGCCATGGAAATTACTCACACGGGGCAAGATTTCACCACTTCAGTGGACTGAGTAGTTTCACGGGATGCCATCGCAATCATGATTTTTTTTCAGTCTCTATATTTCCTCAGAATGTCACCGTCCCTAAGTAAGAAAATACTCCACGTCATCTAGAACTACTCCGATGCCTCCATATTCTGGGAGAAGACAGTTACCGCCAACTTTCAGGCCAACGGGCTGAATCTCTCCACCCTTTCCTCCAGAGCCTGACCAGTAGCTATTCCTGTTGCTTGCAGTACTTTTCCTTGAGATTTTTCGGGAAGCATCCTGCCTCCTTTGGTTCCAATTTGGGCTGCACTCCTTTGAAGCCAAACCTGGTCCAAGAGGGGGAGAAACCCTCTGCCCACACCTGTCCGTCCATGATGCTGTCTGCTACAGTTCATACTCGGCTCTCCAGCCTACTGATCTCGTGACCCTCTCCATCGTTTGGCCTCCTTCAGCATGTCACATGGAGTTGGAACCGTGAGGTGGGTTCACCTCTTCTCTTCTGACCGGCTTCTCTCAGTCAGCAAGACACGCGGGAGTTTCCCTACCTGGCTCCCCATAGCTCCCCAGAGCTCGCTCATCTCTTTCCAAAGCCCCGAGAGCCATTTCTTTCGTGGCCTGGATGTACCCCAGTCTCTGGATCCATTCTCCTCCTGAGGGACTTCTTGATTGCCTCCAGGTTCAAGCCGTTCCTAGTGAAGGGGCCGTGAACGTCTGCGTGTCGGTTTCTGTGCAGACATCCATCTTCAACTCGTTTGGGTCATCGATGCATACCAAGGAGCAGGATTGCTGTGTCATACAGTAAGAGTATGTTTAGCTTGGAGAGGCCATCACCCATATGTCTGGCCTTGGTGGGGGGGGGGGGGGCACGGGAGCCGAGCGGAGGGCTGTGCACGGAAGGAACGAGGTCATGAAGGAGGGAGGATTCAAAGATGCTGGAAAGGAAGACCTCAGGGTTGGTGGCAGACCCTAAGGATGACATTGACATGAGACAGAGTAACAGGAAAAGGAGCCTACAAATTTGTTTCCTAAAAGTGTCCCATGAAAAAGCCCTCCCGAGGAAAGCCAGACCCTGAGAAGGAGCAAATCCTAGTTGCTGGTATATTGGGTTGAACAAGAAGAGGCGATTGTGGGGCGCCTGGGTGGCTCAGTGGATTAAGCCGCTGCCTTCGGCTCAGGTCATGATCTCAGGGTCCTGGGATCGAGCCCCGCATCGGGCTCTCTGCTCTGCAGGGAGACTGCTTCCTCCTCTCTCTCTGCCTGCCTCTCTGCCTACTTGTGATCTCTCTCTCTGTCAAATAAAT